>NW_026869865.1:0-233038 GCF_018135715.1 Danaus plexippus
CTAACCTAACCTAACCTAACCTAACCTAACCTAACCTAACCTACCTAACCTTTTTTTTTTTTTTTTTTTTTGTTATCGAGGGAAATCTTCTGAAAGACTTCCGGCCGCGGGGGAAACGCGACCGGGGTGTGGGATTTCCACCCACTAAAACCCCCCGGCGTTCTCTGCGCGGTGCGTAAGCTAGTGAGCGGAACGGCCTGCCATACTTCCGCTCACTACGCACGAGTCTCGAGGACTGCGCCTTCGGACAGGGATAACGGTGGGCTCCACCCTCACCTCCCTTCCGTCTCCAGAGCAGCGTGTCGGGAACGCCAAACACGCCGCTCATACCCGGGCCTATGTTGCCCGGACGCCGGTTCCCCACCGACGCCCGGAGGCTCCGCTCACTGGGGAGGCATTTCGCGGGCGTAGGCCCGCTGCCTTCGACCCAGCCTTCGTCGGCGCATGGGCGCCGAGGAGGGATTGTCCTCCCTCACTCGTTCGGCGGCCTCCTTCTGCGAGATGACCACCTCACAGAAACAGACCACCGCCGCCCAGGCCCTCTCGCTACCGACCATAGCCTGAACTACTGCCGGCAACGAGAGATCCGCGCCAACCACGGTGGTGAGTTGACGACGCTCCGTCGCCCACGCTGGACACTCCGCCAAAGTATGGTCGGGCGTATCATCCATGCAACTGCAATGGTGACACGCCGCCGTCGGCTCTCTCCCGCTATGTGGCACAGATACCGCCCGAAGCTGCCATGCCCCGAGAGGATCTGCACCAACCGGAAGGTCAAGGAACCGTGTCGACGGTCCACCCACTCCTTGAGGAGCGGACGAATCGCCTCCACGGTGCGCAACCCGGCCACTGGCTCAGAGAGCCGCCGCCTCCATCGACGGAAGATCAACGCGAGCGCGGAGCGCCGCCAACCCTCCACCACCGCCGCCCGATCCCGGTCCGAACTCGTACCTCGGGATCGAGCTCGAGCGCGCTGCTGGTAAACCTCCGCCAGAACCTGGGCGTCCAAGTCCCAGGGAGGCGTTCCAGCGAGCACGCAAGCCGCCTCGTGGGAGACAGTGCAGTATCCCCGTACCACCCTCACAGCCATGACGCGCTGCACTCTGTGCAGCGCAGCCACGTTCGGCCTCGTGAGGGCACCGGCCCACACTGGAGCTCCGTACAGCGCCATCGAACGCAACACGCCGGTGTACAGGCGCCGACATGTCGCGCTCGGACCACCGAGATTCGGCAGAAGTCTTCCGAGTGCGTTCGCCGTCCCGAGTAATTTCGGGACTAACCCGCGAAAATGCTCTCGGAAGTTCCACCTTCCGTCCAGAGTCAGCCCCAGATACTTCATCCGGGGACTGAGCTCGACGCGGACGCCGCAGATGTTGATGCTGGCGTCCGTCGGAGGTCCTGCTCGAGGGCCGTGGAACAGGAGGGCCTCTGTCTTCTCCAGGCCCACCCTCAGCCCGAGCATCTGGATGCGCCGTACTATCAAGGCGGCTCCCGCCTCGGCACGCGCCTTCGCCTCTGCCAGGTCATCGCCTCGGGCTAGCACGAGCGTGTCGTCCGCGTAGCAGACGACGCTCAGCCCGGTCGGGAGGGCGCCGCGGAGCACGAAATCGTACCCCAAGTTCCACAGGAGAGGCCCGAGGACCGACCCCTGCGGAACACCGCAGCGCACCTCGTGACGATGCAACCTACCGTCGCCCCCCACGAACGAGATCTCCCGTCCGCGGAGGTAGGACCCGATGGTCCGCCGAATGTAATCCGGCAGACCATGGTACCTGAGGGCCTCTTCGATGACGCCGAAGGGTAGCGAGTTGAACGCGTTGGTGATGTCGAGGGACACCGCGCAACGCAACTCCGCCCCTAGACACGGCATCATCTGCGAGACTCCTCAGTTTCAGGATGGCGTCTATGGTAGACCTTCCACCCCGAAAACCATACTGGGACTGAGCCAGATCGGGCCCCGTGCTGCTGATGTGTCGGACGACACGAGTCGCGAGGATCCGCTCGAAGAGCTTCCCCGCGTCGTCTAGCAACACTATCGGACGGTACGCAGACGGCGAGTCTGCAGGTCGTCCTCCCTTCTGGAGTAGAACGAGTCTCCCCTCTTTCCAAGACGATGGAAAGCGACCCGTTCTTAGACACTCATTGAGGATCTCCAAGTACCACTCGGCCAACTCGCCCAGGGCCAGGGCCAGGACGCGTCCGGGACGCCGTCCGGTCCGGGGGCGGTTTGTTTGGCCTTCAGCGGCGACAGAGACCTCTCAAGCTCCTCCAGAGAGACGGCCGGAATGACCTCCGACCGGGCCGGCTCGCGCGAAGTGTCCGCTGGCATCGTGTGTGCGGCCTCCGTTGGGAACAAGGCGCACACGACGCTTCGCAGAAACTCCGGCTCTAGACTCTCCGTGACCGGGGCCGTCTGGGCTCGGATCTTGTTCCGAGCACCGAGATACGGACGCCCCCACGGATCTCCATCTAGACGCGCGAGTAACTCCTCGCGGGCCGACTCTTTGGACCTGCAAATAGCGTGCCGAAGCTCGCTCTTCGCTTCCTTGTAGGCATCGCGAAGCCGACTTTCATCGGCCTCGTTGCGAGGATGCTGCCTCCGTTGTCGGGTGTACCGGCGTCTCGCCACCACGCAGACTGAGCGTAGCTGCGCGATCTCCGGCGTCCACCAATACACCTGGCGTCTGGGAGGGCGTTGCGTGACGCGGGGCATCGACGCATCGCAGATCCGCCATAGGGACCGGCGGAACTTGCGCGCCTCCTCATCCACCTCAACGGGCTGATCGACTCGCATGGTCCAGGCCTGGACGATCGATGCCTCCACCGCCATGTCTCTGTCCAGCTTGGTCAGAGACCACCGCGGGAACGCAGACGTGCTCCCGGCGGCGCGACGGCGAAACGAAGAGCCTCCTTGTGGAGCCAACTCGAACCTGATAAAGGAGTGGTCCGACAACGTCTCCTCCTCAACCAGAACTCGCCAGTTACGTACTCGCGTTGCGACCGCGGGAGTAGCGAACGATAAGTCCACTACGGACTCACCCTGCGGTCGTACGCACGTAACGGCATTTCCCCGGTTGAGAAGTGACAGGCCGAACGCTGTGGCCCACTCCTCTACCACCTCTCCGCGAGAGTCCGTGACGCGCGACTGCCACGCCGTACTGTGAGCATTGAAGTCGCCGAGAACGATGACTTGCCTCGGCGACGCACGTCTCACTTCCGCCCCGACCTCGTCGAGAAGTTTTTCAACCTCTGCGACGGGCTTCCTCGGGGCGAGATAGACGCCCACCAGTACGAGATCGCCCCACCGAGCAGCGACATACCCTTCCCCCTACCGACAACGGCAAGAGGAGAGGAGCGCACACCCGATGAGACGACCACCGCCACAGACCGATCCGTATCCGTCACCCAATTCGGACGATCGGGGACGAAGTACGGCTCGCAGAGCACTGCCGCCTCGATGGACCACTCCGCCATGGCCTGCAGGCAAAGATCCTGCGGACCAGGGGAGTGATTCAGGTTCGCCTGGAGGAATTGGATGGGCGTGTAGGCCATTACACGTCCATTATAACTACCTCAGGCACGGCAGATTTCTTGGGCGGGGCCGAGGATTTGGAGGGCCCCACGCCCTTGCGACTCTTGGGTGGGTGGCATTGCTTGCCCCCCACCATATGATTGGCGGCTACTCCCGCCTCCGCACACACCGGACACCGCGGGTCCGAAGTGCACGCCTCGGCCATATGCCCCTCACCGCCGCAGCGGAAGCACAAACGGCTGCGGTCGGTGGTTGACGGGCACCTTAGGCCGGCATGACCCACCTCGAGGCACCGGAAGCAGCGCATGGGGCGCGGCTCCAGCGGCACTACTCTCGCCGAGCTCCAGCCGACCAAAAGGCGGCCGGCTTCGGCAAGGCACTTCGCCGCGTCAACCTAACCTAACCTAACCTAACCTTTTTTTTTTTTTTTTTTTTGTTCACGAGGGGAAAATCTTCAGAAAGACTTCCGGCCGTGTGGGGAACACGACCGGGGTGTGTGGGATTCCTACCCACTAAAAACCCCCCGACACTCCGTCTTCTCCGCCATTATTGTCGGAGTCGCGGGAACTATAATACGACCGCAACCCCGGCGACGATTAGACTGCTTGCTGCAGTCTCCACTCTCTTAGGGCGTTTAGGAGCCCTTTAGGCCGAACAGAGGCCCCCTAGGGGCTTGCATAGGCCTGTCGCTATAATGCCGCGGTGCGCAGGAGTGCTTGCGCACCACGGTCCGCTCGGGATCTCGTTGCGATGAGGCGACGGTGTCCCCACACCGCCACCTCGAGAACCCCGGCTAAGGCGGGACGTTGTGGCCATTGGTATCGTTGGCCGCACGTCTTCTTCGTCTTGGTCGACGTCTTGAAGTGCCGAGCGCCTCCCTTTCTCTTTCACGCTCGGCATCCTCTTTGGCGGCCATCACCTCCTCCGCGAAGGAGGCGACCGCAGTCCAATCCGAGTCGCTGCGCAGCATGTACTTGACGATTGCTGGCAGCGAGATGTCAAATCCGATGGCGGCTCTCAGAGCCGCACGTTGTCTAGTCCAGGAGGGACAGGCCAAGATGGTGTGTTCGGCCGTGTCCCTTTCATCGCCGCATTGGTGGCATCGCGGGGTTTCCTCCCTACCAACTACCTCACACAGGTACCGGCCGAAGCAGCCATGCCCCGTCAGTAACTGTGTGAGTCGGAAGGACAGCGCTCCGTGTCTCCTATCTATCCATTCCCGCAGGAGCGGGCGGATGGCCGTCACCAATGCGACGCTGACTCGGGGTTGCCGGAGTTCGTCAGCCCACGAGTCGATCGCCAAGTCCTTGGCCCGATCTCTCATCCGACGCACGGCTTCGGGGAGAGGGTTGCCGCCCTCTGTGCGAATCCGGACACATCGCCAGTAGACGTCGGAGAGAGACCTGGCGTCGATGTCCCAGGGGACAGTTCCCGCCAGCAGGCATGCCGCATCCTTTGAGATCGTGCGGTACCCGCGCACTGCTCGGGTGGCCATGACCCTCTGTACCCTCCTTAATAGGAGCCGGTTCTCTGGGGCCAGATGTTCGGCCCAGATCGGCGCGCCGTACATCGCCATGGAGCGCACGACTCCCATGTACAGTTTCCGGCAGCTGAGGCTTGGACCTCCCAGATTCGGGAGAAGAGAAGCCAGAGCTCCGGCCGCCTTCGTCACCTTAATCGAGAGACCACGGAAGTGGTCTCTGAACGACCACTTTCCGTCCATGACGAGACCAAGATACGTCAAGGATGGTGATATGACGATCCTGGTCCCGCCAACCACCACCGCCAATCCAGGCGGAGGAGAGTTCCTCGGCCCGTGGAAAAAGAGGGCCTCGGATTTCTCGAGCGCCACCGTTAGGCCTAGAGCCCGAATCCTTCGCACGACCTGCGCCACCGCCGCCGTTGCCAAGACAATCGCGTCCCGGTGGGTCTTACCGCGGCTGACGACGAGTGTGTCGTCAGCGTACCCTATCGTCTCGACGCCTCGTAGATTGGCGCCGGAGAGCACGGGGTCATATCCGATGTTCCACAAGATGGGGCCGAGAGCCGACCCCTGTGGAACACCGCACACCACTTCCCTCTCTTCCCAGCCGTGCTCGATAGGGTACTGCACGGAGCGTTCCGAGAGATAGTCGCCGATTATATGGCGTAAGTACCTCGGAACGCCGTAACCTAACCTTTTTTTTTTTTTTTTTTTGTTCACGAGGGGAAAATCTTCAGAAAGACTTCCGGCCGTGTGGGGAACACGACCGGGGTGTGTGGGATTCCTACCCACTAAAAACCCCCCGACACTCCATCTTCTTCGCCATTATTGTCGGAGTCGCGGGAACTATAGTACGACCGCAACCCCGGCGACGATTAACTGCTTTCTGCAGTCTCCGCTCTCTTAGGGCATTTCGGTGCCCATTAGGCCGAACAGAGGCCCCCTAGGGACTTGCCTAGGCCCTCCGTCGTTTTGCCGCGATGCGCAGGAGTGCTTGCGCACCACGGTCCGCTCGGGGTCTCGTTGCGATGAGGCGACGGTGTCCCCACACCGCCACCTCGAGAACCCCGGCTAAGGCGGGACGTTGCGGCCATCGGTGTTGTTGACCGCACGTCTTCGTTGTCTAGGCCGGCGTCTTGAAGTGCCGAGCGCCTCCCTTTCCCTTTCACGCTCGGCATCCTCTTTGGCGGCCATCACCTCCTCCGCGAAGGAGGCGACCGCAGTCCAATCCGAGTCGCTGCGCAGCATGCACTTGACGATTGCTGGCAGCGAGATGTCAAATCCGATGGCGGCTCTGAGAGCCGCACGTTGTCTAGTCCAGGAGGGACAGGCCGAGATGGTGTGTTCGGCCGTGTCCCTTTCGTCGCCGCATTGGTGACACCGCGGGGTATCCTCCCTTCCAACTACCTCACACAGGTACCGGCCGAAGCAGCCATGCCCCGTCAGTATCTGTGTGAGTCGGAAGGACAGCGCTCCGTGCTTCCTGTTTATCCATTCCCGCAGGAGCGGGCGGATGGCCGTCACCAATGCCACACTGACTCGGGGCTGTCTGAGTTGGTCAGCCCACGAGTCGATAGTCCAATCCTTTGCCAAATCTCCCATCCGACGCACGGCTTGGGGGAGAGGGTTGCCGCCCTCTGTGCGAATCCGGACACATCGCCAGTAGACGTCGGAGAGAGACCTGGCGTCTAAGTCCCAAGGGACAGTTCCTGCTAGGAGGCATGCCGCATCTTTCGAGATGGTGCGGTAACCACGCACTGCTCGGGTAGCCATCACCCTCTGCAACCTCCTTAAAGTGAGCCGGTTCTCTGGGGCCAGATGTTCGGCCCAGATCGGCGCGCCGTACATCGCCATGGAGCGAACGACTCCCATGTACAGTTTCCGGCAGCTGAGGCTTGGACCTCCCAGATTCGGGAGAAGAGAAGCCAGAGCTCCGGCCGCCTTCGTCACCTTACTCGAGAGACCGCGGAAGTGGTCTCTGAACGACCACTTTCCGTCTATGACGAGACCAAGATACGTCAAGGATGGTGAAATGACGATCCTGGTCCCGCCAACAACCACAGCCAATCCAGGCGGCGGAGAGTTCCTCGGCCCGTGGAAAAAGAGGGCCTCGGATTTCTCGAGTGCCACTGTTAGGCCTAAAGCCCGAATTCTTCGCACCACCTGCGCCACCGCCGCCGTTGCCAAGACGATCGCGTCCCGGTGGGTCCTACCGCGGCTGACGACGAGAGTGTCGTCCGCGTAGCCTATCATCTCGACGCCTCGCAGATTGGCGCCGGAGAGCACGGGGTCATATCCGATGTTCCACAAGATCGGGCCGAGAGCCGACCCCTGTGGAACACCGCACACCACTTCCCTCTCTTCCCAACCGTGCTCGATAGGGTACTGCACGGAGCGTTCCGAGAGATAGTCGCCGATTATATGGCGTAAGTACCTCGGAACGCCGTGCCTCCTCAGACCCTCCTTAATGGCATCCCAGGGTAGGGAGTTAAAAGCATTGGATATATCCAACGATACAGCCAACACTACCCCACCCCGGGCCACCTCCTCTTCCGCGATCTCCCGCAGACGAGCGACCGCCCCTATGGTGGACCGACCCGAACGAAACCCGTACTGGTTCCCGCTCAGGTTCGGTCCGACGCGCTCTAAGTGCTGGACGAGACGAGTAGCGAGTATGCGCTCCAAGACCTTGCAAATCTCGTCCAGCAGAACAATGGGGCGGTACGCCGACGGCTGGTCCTCCTGCCGGCCTGCCTTGCGGAGCAGCACGAGCTTCCCCGTTTTCCACCGCCGCGGTACTCGACCCTGGACCAAACAGTTGGTCAAAACGGCGAGTACGCGCGGCTCCAATTCTTTCATGGCCAGGACCCACGCCTTCCCCGGGACCCCGTCCAGACCTGGCGCCGTGTTCTTCTGGCCCATTCTGCGGACCGCCTCTCTCAACTCCGCCACAGAGACTGGCGGTATCGCCTCTTCCTCATCTCTGGAATTCTCCGCCCGGTGAGTCACGGCTTGCGAATGCCACTCGGCCCTGGATGGAAATAGGGCCGAGATGACTCTGCTACGAAGTTCCGGGTGGAGGTTCTGAGTAAGCGGAGGGGCCGCCGGGCGCAGTCTTTGGCGCACCCATTTATATGGTTTGCCCCACGGGTCGTCGTCTAGCAGCTGGAGCCACTCCTCCCATGCCTCCCTCTTCGCTTTTGCGATGGCATCGCGGAAAGTTTTACAGGCCCCGCGATACGCATCATAGAGCGCTTGCTCCTCGCCTTCATCCCTGAGCCGGCGCCTGCGGTGTCTCTTGTAGCGGCGACGGGCCGCCACGCACGCCCGCTGAAGCTGCATCAGCTCAGGCTGCCACCAATATGCCTGTCGTCGCCGTACTGCCGTACTGCTCACACGTGGCATGGAGGCGTCGCAGATGTTGCGCGACGCCTCGTTGAGCCATTCCGCGCCAGACTCGGCGTCGGCTGAGGATAGCGGCGCCCAGGACGCGACGACAGCGGCCTCGTCGAGGAGAACCCGGTCCAACCGTCTCACAGACCATCTTGGCCCTCCACTAGGTGATGTTGTGGGGGCCGGCTCCGACGTGTGTGAAGTTACGTCGAAGCAGATGAGCCTGTGATCCGACAGGGTTTCGGTGTCCTCCTGAACCCGCCAGTTCACGATACGGTGGGCGGCCGAAGATCTGACCAGGGTTATGTCAACGATCGACTCGCCCTGTCGCCGCACGCAGGTGCTCACTGAGCCACGGTTTGCAGGTACGAGGTCCGTAGAAGCCATCCACCGCTCCATGGCACGGCCTCTCGAATCCGTTGCAGGGCAACCCCACAGCGCCGACTTGGCGTTGAAGTCCCCTGCAACGATTACCGGGCCCGTCGCTCCGTTTACCACGCTCGTTAGGGCGAGGAGGAAGGCCTCAAAGTGGGCAAGGGGCCTATTCGGGGAGAAGTAGACCCCTACAACGGTGAGAGTCCCCAAGTTACCGCCTACATAGCCGCGGCCTTTAATTACACCCCCGAGAGGTGGTGGGGCGATGTTCGGGCCGAAAACTAGCGCGACCGTTGAGTCGGCGTCCCCGATCCAGTTTGGTCTGGTGAGGACGCGGTACGGCTCGCACACTACCGCTATATCTATAGACCACTGCGCTGCATAATGATCTAGGAGATCTTGAGAGCGAGCGCAGTGGTTTAGATTGCCCTGCAGGAAGCGATGGACACCTATTGTGCGGTTTCCATCGGGGCCTCTCCTCCTTCCGTTGAAGCCGCCGTAGGTAGAGTGGCGGCGGGCTTCTGTGGGGCTTTCCTCTTCTTCGGGGCCTTCTGCTTCGACGCCGGTTTCCCGCAGGCCCTACTGCCCACTGTGTGGTTGGCCGGCAGATTCTTCGTGGCGCAGAGCACGCAGTGTGGTGCGTTTTCACACTGCGCAGAGGTGTGCCCCGGTTGACCACAGCGGAAACAAGATTCGCTGCGGTCAATTTCGCTGGGGCAGGTCGCCCGCGTGTGGCCCACTTCTTGGCACTTGAAGCACCGCATTTGCCGTGCTTCAAGGAGTGCCACCCGGACCACCGTCCACCCGACGTATGTCCTGGCGCCTTTGGCGGTCGCCCTTTTTGCGGCCTCCACCGGGCACTTGACCCAGGCCGTGCCGCGCCCTCGGTTGCGCCGGATCTCGCCAACCTTGACTTCTTCTGGCGCGCAGTTGCCCGACCTGGCGATGGCTTCCGCTATTTCGGGTGCGGAGGCCGAGTCGTCGAGTCCGGACACCCTCAGCTCGGCGCACTTTTGAGGCCTGGAGATGCGTGCGTCCTCCCCCAAGACCTCTTCGAGTTTGCCTGCGAGGGCGTTGGCCTTCTCTTTACAGCCTGACCCGGACACCTCCAGCATCCTAGCCCCGGTCACGGCCACTCTAAATTTGACAGCCGATATGTCAAAGGCCGCCAGATCAACGCTTTTCTTTGCCCTTTCCAGGACGTCCTTGTATGAGACGCCCCGGTCTGTGGCACCCGGCTGCAGGGTGATCACCACCGCCGCGGATTTGGGGGGTCGCAGGTTTCTCTTCTTTTCCCCTTTCTTCGCTGGCGCTGACCTCTGCTCTTTGTTTTGCCCCTTGACCTTCTTCGTGGTCGCCACTTTGGTCCACTCCTGAGTGGCGGGGGCTTTCGTCTTCGTCGGTGGTTGGGCTCCTTTCCTCTTGGCGGCTGCCGCTTCCGTAGCTGCAGCGGAAGGCTTCGTTTTCCTTCTCCGCTTCTCCGCCGGACCAGGGTTCGCGGGAGGCGACAGAGTCGTCACCGCGGCTTCCGGGGCTGGAGTCTTTTGTCGAGGCCCTGGCACAGCTGGCTGCGTGCCTTGGGCAGCGGTCTCTTTCCCGTCTGAGGCAAGGGGAGGGCGGAGACGTGGCGCGGGCAGGAGCCTGGACTCCAACGACTCTAATCGCGCGTTCAACCTCGCACTCGATAAGGTGACCGCCTCGCGCACCGCTCGCTCCATCACCTCTTCTATGTTTATCGGAGGAGCCACACGGGCAACCTCCGGACTCGTCCTTCTAACCTCGCGCCTTACCGCAGCGAGTTCCGCTCTGAGCTCGGCAAGCTCTTTCGAGAGCCGGGCGTTGGCCGCCTCCAGAGCCCTTGTCTCCGTCGACTTCGTGCGGCTGAGTAGAGCCGCAGTCGACTCTTGAATTTCCTTCGTGGCTAACTTAAGAGCCTTTATGAAGGGTCCACTTAGGTTTTTAGATTTGGAGGCCACGTTAGTGATGACCTCCAAGCTCTTCGCGATGGACTTTCCTATCGCGGCAGCCGAGACCTCATCCTCCTCCGTCTCCATTGTCACATCCGGTTGTTGGGTTACCGAGAGCCGGTGTGACCGTAGCTCCGGTAACTCCCTCGTCATTTCGGCGATTTGCCGGTCCGCTTCGGCTTGTTCCGCCAGGCGCTGAATCCTGCGCTCCTCGGCGAGCTTTTCCTTCTGCGCCTGGTGCAGACCGACGTACTGCCCTGTCGTAGGGGGCCTTCCTCTACCCCGCTTGGTGGGTTTCGCCGCGCCCTTGTCAGAGCCTGTTCCGCTCTCTTCGCTTCCCCTCCTCTTCCGGAAGCGTCGCCTCTCTCTTTCTTCGTCTTCTTCCGATCTCAGGGAGGTTACCGTCTCACTCCCACTCTCGTCCGAGTCAGACGTTCCCCCCCTTGCGCGGAAGAATTTCCCTCTTGAAGCGCCGGTCACGGGCGAAGCCGTCCGCGATCCGTCGCTCGCTGTCATAAGTGCCGAATCGTAATGCCTATCAGTGTCCGATAATGCGTTGCCATGGTCGTCGTTTCCTCCTCCCTTCTCTTCGTCGGTTTTGGGTGTTTTGGTTTTAAAAAATGTCTCCATAACTGATCCCACGAGTACAAAGCAAATATAAGTCAACCCCGGGCAGAGGCTTAAATGCCCGGGTAAGCCTACATACTGCTGGGGTCGGCAGGTACCAGCAGGTGGGAGCGCTAACGACCGTTCACCCAACGGCCATTCATCCCCTCGCCGCGCTCCCCAAACTTGGGATTGGTGGTTTTTTATCTGAGAGGTGTCCTTCCTCTGGGGCCGGGCGGTTAAGCCAAGCCCCCCGACGGCGGCATTGAGACATGCCTCCGTCCACTGTCCGGCAAACCCGGCTCAGCGGACCCGTCGAAAAGTTTGGTCCTCAATGAATGAGGACACAAACGAACGAACCCGCCTAAACGCGCCTGCGCCTAAGCGGGTGTGGGCGCGCCCTCGCCTAATCGACTAGGTCGACGGAGCAAGAGCGAACCCTCCCTCCCGGCTGTAACCCAGCCCGGACCAGAACCCCACAAGGAGGTAGAGGTCCCCCTCCGATGACTGACTGCACCGGTTACCCGGTGGGCGATGGGGTCGTCAAATCCCGACGCCGGTGGGGACATGAAGTCCCCGGGTGATTTTTTAGAGTGGTTTTCTTCCACGCGACTCCCGCTCGGAAGCGGCAGTCCTCGGCCCTGCACTACGTACAGGGTTACGAGATTGACGACCCCGGACAGAACCGGAGTCGTCAGCTGGTTTTGGTTCGCGCCGGCAAGCCGGTAACTCCCATATCTGGGAGCCGTTCCCCTATCCACCACCTGGGGACGCGCCCGGTAGCAGTCCAGCAACTGCCTCGGGGCCGTAACCTAACCTAACCTAACCTAACCTAACCTAACCTAACCTAACCTTTTTTTTTTTTTTTTTTTTTTTTTTTTTTTTTTACGAGGGGAAAATCTTCAGAAAGACTTCCGGCCGTGTGGGGAACACGACCGGGGTGTGTGGGATTCCTACCCACTAAAACCCCCCGACACTCCATCTTCTTCGCCATTATTGTCGGAGTCGCGGGAACTATAGTACGACCGCAACCCCGGCGACGATTAACTGCTTGCTGCAGTCTCCACTCTCTTAGGGCATTTCGGTGCCCATTAGGCCGAACAGAGGCCCCCTAGGGGCTTGTATAGGCCTGTCGCTCTAATGCCGCGGTGCGCAGGAGTGCTTGCGCACCACGGTCCGCTCGGGGTCTCGTTGCGATGAGGCGACGGTGTCCCCACACCGCCACCTCGAGAACCCCGGCTAAGGCGGGACGTTGCGGCCATCGGTGTTGTTGACCGCACGTCTTCGTTGTCTAGGCCGGCGTCTTGAAGTGCCGAGCGCCTCCCTTTCCCTTTCACGCTCGGCATCCTCTTTGGCGGCCATCACCTCCTCCGCGAAGGAGGCGACCGCAGTCCAATCCGAGTCGCTGCGCAGCATGCACTTGACGATTGCTGGCAGCGAGATGTCAAGTCCGATGGCGGCTCTGAGAGCCGCACGTTGTCTAGTCCAGGAGGGACAGGCCGAGATGGTGTGTTCGGCCGTGTCCCTTTCGTCGCCGCATTGGTGACACCGCGGGGTATCCTCCCTTCCAACTACCTCACACAGGTACCGGCCGAAGCAGCCATGCCCCGTCAGTATCTGTGTGAGTCGGAAGGACAGCGCTCCGTGCTTCCTGTTTATCCATTCCCGCAGGAGCGGGCGGATGGCCGTCACCAATGCCACACTGACTCGGGGCTGTCTGAGTTGGTCAGCCCACGAGTCGATAGTCCAATCCTTTGCCAGATCTCTCATCCGACGCACGGCTTGGGGGAGAGGGTTGCCGCCCTCTGTGCGGATCCGGACACATCGCCAGTAGACGTCGGAGAGAGACCTGGCGTCTAAGTCCCATGGGACAGTTCCTGCTAGGAGGCATGCCGCATCTTTCGAGATGGTGCGGTAACCACGCACTGCTCGGGTAGCCATCACCCTCTGTACCCTCCTTAAAGTGAGCCGGTTCTCTGGGGCCAGATGTTCGGCCCAGATCGGCGCGCCGTACATCGCCATGGAGCGAACGACTCCCATGTACAGCTTCCGGCAGCTGAGGCTTGGACCTCCCAGATTCGGGAGAAGAGAAGCCAGAGCTCCGGCCGCCTTCGTCACCTTACTCGAGAGACCACGGAAGTGGTCTCTGAACGACCACTTTCCGTCTATGACGAGACCAAGATACGTCAAGGATGGTGAAATGACGATCCTGGTCCCGCCAACAACCACAGCCAATCCAGGCGGCGGGGAGTTCCTGGGCCCGTGGAAAAAGAGGGCCTCGGATTTCTCGAGTGCCACTGTTAGGCCTAAAGCCCGAATCCTTCGCACCACCTGCGCCACCGCCGCCGTTGCCAAGACAATCGCGTCCCGGTGGGTCTTACCGCGGCTGACAACTAGTGTGTCGTCAGCGTACCCTATCGTCTCGACGCCTCGTAGATTGGCGCCGGAGAGCACGGGGTCGTACCCGATATTCCACAAGATGGGGCCGAGAGCCGACCCCTGTGGAACACCGCACACCACTTCCCTCTGTTCCCAACCGTGCTCGATAGGGTACTGCACGGAGCGTTCCGAGAGATAATCGCCGATGATATTGCGTAGGTACCTCGGAACGCCGTGCCTCCTCAGACCCTCCTTAATGGCATCCCAGGGTAGGGAGTTAAAAGCATTGGATATATCCAACGATACAGCCAACACTACCCCACCCCGGGCCACCTCTTCCTCCGCGATCTCCCGCAGACGAGCGACCGCCCCTATGGTGGACCGACCCGAACGAAACCCGTACTGGTTCCCGCTCAGGTTCGGTCCGACGCGCTCTAAGTGCTGGACGAGACGAGTAGCGAGAATGCGCTCTAAGATCTTGCAAATCTCGTCCAGCAGAACAATGGGGCGGTACGCCGACGGCTGGTCCTCCTGCCGGCCTGCCTTCCGGAGCAGCACTAGCTTCCCCGTTTTCCACCGCCGCGGTACTCGGCCCTGGACCAAACAGTTGGTCAAAACGGCGAGTACGCGCGGCTCCAATTCCTTCATGGCTAGCACCCACGCCTTCCCCGGGACCCCGTCCAGACCTGGCGCCGTGTTCTTCTGGCCCATTCTGCGGACCGCCTCTCTTAACTCCGCCGTCGAGACTGGCGGTATCGCCTCCTCCTCGTCTTCTGAACTCTCCGCCCGGTGAGTCATGGTATGGGAGTGCCACTCAGCCCTGGATGGAAATAGGGCCGAGATGACTCTGCTGCGAAGTTCCGGGTGGAGGTTCTGAGTAAGCGGAGGGGCCGCCGGGCGCAGTTTTTGGCGCACCCATTTATATGGCTTGCCCCACGGGTCGTCCTCCAGAGTCTGGAGCCATTCCTCCCACGCCTCTCTCTTCGCTTTTGCGATGGCATCACGGAGAATGAGACAAGCTCCGCGATACGCATCGTAGAGCGTTTGCTCCTCGCCTTCATCCCTAAGCCGGCGCCTGCGGTATCTCTTCCAGCGGCGTCGGGCCACCGTGCACGCCCGCTGAAGCTGTATCAGCTCAGGCCGCCACCAATACGCCTGTCGTCGCCGTACTGCCGTATTGCTCACACGTGGCATGGAGGCGTCGCAGATGTTGCGCGACGCCTCGTTGAGCCATTCCGCGCCAGACGCGGCGTCGGCTGAGGATAGCGGCGCCCAGGACGCGACGACAGCGGCCTCCTCGAGGAGAACCCGGTCCAGCCGTCTCACAGACCATCTTGGCCCTCCACTAGGTGATGTTGTGGGGGCCGGCTCCGACGTGTGTGAGGTTACGTCGAAGCGGATGAGCCTGTGATCCGACAGGGTTTCGGTGTCCTCCTGAACCCGCCAGTTCACGATACGGTGGGCGGCCGAAGATCTGACCAGGGTTATGTCAACGATTGACTCGCCCTGTCGCCGCACGCAGGTGCTCACTGAGCCACGGTTTGCAGGCACGAGGTCCGTAGAAGCCATCCACCGCTCCATGGCACGGCCTCTCGCATCCGTTGCAGGGCAACCCCACAACGCCGACTTGGCGTTGAAGTCCCCTGCAACGATCACCGGGCCCGTCGCTCCGTTTACCACGCTCGTTAGCTGGAGCAGGAAGGCCTCAAAGTGGGCAAGGGGCCTATTCGGGGAGAAATAGACCCCTACAACGGTGAGAGTCCCCAAGTTACCGCCTACATATCCGCGGCCTTTAATTACACCCCCGAGAGGTGGGGGCGCGATGTTCGGGCCGAAAACTAGCGCGACCGTTGAGTCGGCGTCCCCGATCCAGTTTGATCTGGTGAGGACGCGGTACGGCTCGCACACTACTGCTATATCTATAGACCACTGCGCTGCATAATGATCAAGGAGATCTTGAGAGCGAGCGCAGTGGTTTAGATTGCCCTGCAGGAAGCGATGGACACCTATTGTGCGGTTTCCATCGGGGCCTCTCCTCCTTCCGTTGAAGCCGCCGTAGGTAGAGTGGCGGCGGGCTTCTGTGGGGCTTTCTTCTTCTTCGAGGCCTTCTGCTTCGGCGCCGGTTTCCCGCAGGCCCTACTGCCCACGCTGTGGTTGGCCGGCAGATTCTTCGTAGCGCACAACACGCAGTGGGGTGCGTTTTTACAGTGGGCAGAGGTGTGCCCCAGCTGACCACAGCGGAAACAAGATTCGCTGCGGTCAATTTCGCTGGGGCAGGTCGCCCGCGTGTGGCCCACTTCTTGGCACTTGAAGCACCGCATTTGCCGTGCTTCAAGGAGTGCCACCCGGACCACCGTCCACCCGACGTAAGTCCTGGCGCCTTTGGCGGTCGCCCTTTTTGCGGCCTCCACCGGGCACTTCACCCAGGCCGTGCCGCGCCCTCGGTTGCGCCGGATCTCGCCGATCTTGACCTCTTCCGGCCCGCAGTTGCCCGACCTGGCGATGGCTTCCGCTATTTCGGGTGCGGAGGCCGAGTCGTCGAGACCCGACACCCTCAGCTCGGCGCACTTTTGAGGCCTGGAGATGCGTGCGTCCTCCCCCAAGACCTCTTCAAGTTTGCCTGCGAGGGCGTTGGCCTTCTCTTTACAGCCTGACCCGGACACCTCCAACATCCTAGCCCCGGTCACGGCCACTCTAAATTTGACAGCCGATATGTCAAAGGCCGCCAGATCCACGCTTTTCTTTGCCCTTTCCAGGACGTCCTTGTAAGAGACGCCCCGGTCTGTGGCACCCGGCTGCAGGGTGATCACCACCGCCGCGGATTTGGGGGCTCGCAAGTTCCTCCTCTTTTCCCCTTTCTTCGATGGTGCTACCCTCTGCTCTTTGTTTTGCCCCTTGACCTTCTTCGTGGTCGCCACTTTGGTCCACTCCTGGGTGGCGGGGGCTTTTGTCTTCGTCGGTGGTGGGGCTCCTTTCCTCCTGGCGGCTGCCGCTTCTTTAGCTGCAGCGGTGGCCCTTGTTCTCCTACTTTTCTTCTCCGCCGGACCAGGATTCGCCGGAGGCGACAGAGTCGTCACCGCGGCTTCCGGGGTTGGAGTTGTCTCTCGAGGCCTTGGCACAGCTGGCTGCGTGCCTTGGGCAGCCGTCTCCTTCTTGTCAGAGGCAAGGGGAGGGCGGAGACGTGGCGCGGGCAGGAGCCTGGACTCCAGCGACTCCAATCGCGCGTTCAGCCTCGCACTGGACAGAGAGACCGCTTCGCGCACCGCCCTTTCCATCACCTCTTCGATGTTTATTGGAGGAGCCACATGGGCAACCTCCGGACTCGTCCTTCTGACCTCGCGCCTTACCGCTGCGAGTTCTGCCCTCAGCTCTGCTAATTCCTTAGAGAGGCGGGCGTTGGCCGCTTCAAGGGCCCTTGTCTCCGTCGACTTCGTGCGGCTGAGTAGAGCCGCAGTCGACTCTTGAATTTCCTTCGTGGCTAACTTAAGCGCCTTTATGAAGGGTCCACTCAGATTTTTAGATTTGGAGGCCACGTTAGTGATGACCTCCAAACTCTTCGCGATGGACTTTCCGATCGCGGCTGCTGAGACCTCATCCTCCTCCGTCTCCATTGTCATATCCGGTTGTGGGGTTACCGAGAGCCGGTGGGACCGTAGCTCCGGTAACTCCCTCGTCATTTCGGCGATTTGCCGGTCTGCTTCGGCTTGCTCCGCCAGGCGCTGAACCCTGCGCTCCTCGGCGAGCTTCTCCTTCTGCGCCTGGTGCAGACCGACGTATTGCCCTGTCGTAGGCGGCCTTCCCCTGCCCCGCTTGGTGGGCTTCGCCGCGCCCTTGTCAGAGCCTGTTCCGCTCTCTTCGCTTCCCCTCCTCTTCCGGAAGCGTCGCCTCTCTCTTTCTTCGTCTTCTTCCGATCTCAGGGAGGTAACTGTCTCACTCCCACTCTCGTCCGAGTCAGACGTTCCCCCCCTTGCGCGGAAGAATTTCCCTCTTGCAGCGTTGGTCACGGGCGAAGTCGTCCGCGATCCGTCGCTCGCTGTCCACAAATCATAGTGCTTATCAGTGTCCGATAGTGCGTTGCCATGGTTGTCGTTTCCTCCCTTCTCTTCGTCGGTTTTGGGTGTTTTGGTTTTAAAAAATGTCTCCATAACTGATCCCACGAGTACAAAGCAAATATAAGTCAACCCCGGGCAGAGGCTTAAATGCCCGGGTAAGCCTACATACTGCTGGGGTCGGCAGGTACCAGCAGGTGGGAGCGCTAACGACCGTTCACCCAACGGCCATTCATCCCCTCGCCGCGCTCCCCAAACTTGGGATTGGTGGTTTTTTATCTGAGAGGTGTCCTTCCTCTGGGGCCGGGCGGTTAAGCCAAGCCCCCCGACGGCGGCATTGAGACATGCCTCCGTCCACTGTCCGGCAAACCCGGCTCAGCGGACCCGTCGAAAGTTTGGTCCTCAATGAATGAGGACACAAACGAACGAACCCGCCTAAACGCGCCTGCGCCTAAGCGGGTGTGGTCGCGCCCTCGCCTAATCGACTAGGTCGACGGGGCAAGAGCGAACCCTCCCTCCCGGCTGTCACGCAGCCCGGACCAGAACCCCGCAAGGAGGTAGAGGTCCCCCTCCGATGACTGACTGCACCGGTTACCCGGTGGGCGATGGGGTCGTCAAATCCCGACGCCGGTGGGGACATGAAGTCCCGGGTGATTTTTAGAGTGGTTTTCTTCCACGCGACTCCCGCTCGGAAGCGGCAGTCCTCGGCCCTGCACTACGTACAGGGTTACGAGATTGACGACCCCGGACAGAACCGGAGTCGTCAGCTGGTTTTGGTTCGCGCCGGCAAGCCGGTAACTCCCATATCTGGGAGCCGTTCCCCTATCCACCACCTGGGGACGCGCCCGGTAGCAGTCCAGCAACTGCCTCGGGAACCTAACCTAACCTAACCTAACCTAACCCAACCCAACCCAACCTAACCTAACCTAACCTAACCTTTTTTTTTTTTTTTTTTTTTTTTTTTTTTTTTTTTTTTTTTTTTTTTTTTTTTTGTTCACGAGGGAAAATCTTCAGAAAGACTTCCGGCCGTGTGGGGAACACGACCGGGGTGTGTGGGATTCCTACCCACTAAAAACCCCCCGACACTCCATCTTCTCCGCCATTATTGTCGGAGTCGCGGGAACTATAATACGACCGCAACCCCGGCGACGATCAACTGCTTGCTGCAGTCTCCTCTCCCTTAGGGCATTTTGGTGCCCATTAGGCCGAACAGAGGCCCCCTAGGGACTTGCCTAGGCCCTCCGTCGCTTTGCCGCGATGCGCAGGAGTGCTTGCGCACCACGGTCCGCTCGGGGTCTCGTTGCGATGAGGCGACGGTGTCCCCACACCGCCACCTCGAGAACCCCGGCTAAGGCGGGACGTTGCGGCCATCGGTGTTGTTGACCGCACGTCTTCGTTGTCTTGGCCGGCGTCTTGAAGTGCCGAGCGCCTCCCTTTCTCTTTCACGCTCGGCATCCTCTTTGGCGGCCATCACCTCCTCCGCGAAGGAGGCGACCGCAGTCCAATCCGGGTCGCTGCGCAGCATGCTCTTGACAATTGCTGGCAGCGAAATGTCTTGTCCGATGGCGGCTCTGAGAGCCGCACGTTGTCTAGTCCAGGAGGGACAGGCCGAGATGGTGTGTTCGGCCGTGTCCCTTTCGTCGCCGCATTGGTGGCATCGCGGGGTTTCCTCCCTACCAACTACCTCACACAGGTACCGGCCGAAGCAGCCATGCCCCGTCAGTACCTGTGTGAGTCGGAAGGACAGCGCTCCGTGTCTCCTATCTATCCATTCCCGCAGGAGTGGGCGGATGGCCGTCACCAATGCGACGCTGACTCGGGGTTGCCGGAGTTCGTCAACCCACGAGTCGATCGCCAAGTCCTTGGCCCGATCTCTCATCCGACGCACGGCTTCGGGGAGAGGGTTGCCGCCCTCTGTGCGAATCCGGACACATCGCCAGTAGACGTCGGAGAGAGACCTGGCGTCTAAGTCCCAGGGGACAGTTCCTGCAAGGAGGCATGCCGCATCTTTAGAGATGGTGCGGTAGCCTCGTACCGCTCGTATGGCCATCACCCTCTGTAGCCTTTTTAGAATGATCCGGTTCTCTTGGGCAAGATGTTCGGCCCAGATCGGCGCGCCGTACATAACCATTGACCGCACGACTCCCGTGTACAGTCTTCTGCAGCTGAGGCTTGGACCTCCCAGATTCGGGAGAAGAGAAGCCAGAGCTCCGGCCGCCTTCGTCACCTTACTCGAGAGACCACGGAAGTGGTCTCTGAACGACCACTTTCCGTCTATGACGAGACCAAGATACGTCAAGGATGGTGATATGACGATCCTGGTCCCGCCCACCACCACAGCCAATCCAGGAGGTGGAGAGTTCCTCGGCCCGTGGAAGAAGAGGGCCTCGGATTTCTCGAGCGCCACTTTTAGGCCTAGAGCCCGAATCCTTCGCACCACCTGCGCCACCGCCGCCGTTGCCAAGACGATCGCGTCCCGGTGGGTCTTGCCTCGGCTGACAACGAGTGTATCGTCAGCGTACCCTATCGTCTCGACGCCTCGTAGATTGGCGCCGGAGAGCACGGGGTCGTACCCGATGTTCCACAAGATGGGGCCGAGAGCCGACCCCTGTGGAACACCGCACACCACTTCCCTCTGTTCCCAACCGTGCTCGATAGGGTACTGCACGGAGCGTTCCGAGAGATAATCGCCGATGATATTGCGTAGGTACCTCGGAACGCCGTGCCTCCTGAGACCCTCCTTAATGGCATCCCAGGGTAGGGAGTTAAAAGCATTGGATATATCCAACGATACAGCCAACACTACCCCACCCACCCCGGGCCACCTCTTCCTCCGCGATCTCCCGCAGACGAGCGACCGCCCCTATGGTGGACCGACCCGAACGAAACCCGTACTGGTTCTCGCTCAGGTTCGGTCCGACGCGCTCTAAGTGCTGGACGAGACGAGTAGCGAGAATGCGCTCTAAGATCTTGCAAATCTCGTCCAGCAGAACAATGGGGCGGTACGCCGACGGCTGGTCCTCCTGCCGGCCTGCCTTCCGGAGCAGCACTAGCTTCCCCGTTTTCCACCGCCGCGGTACTCGACCCTGGACCAAACAGTTGGTCAAAACGGCGAGTACGCGCGGCTCTAATTCCTTCATAGAAAGGACCCACGCCTTCCCCGGGACCCCGTCCAGGCCTGGCGCCGTGGTCTTTAGGCCCATTCTGCGGACCGCCTCTCTCAGCTCCGCCACAGAGACTGGCGGTATTTCCTGCTCCTCGTCTTCTGAACTCTCCGCCCGGTGAGTCACGGTTTGCGAATGCAACTCGGCCCTGGATGGAAATAGGGCCGAGATGACTCTGCTACGAAGTTCCGGGTGGAGGTTCTGAGTGAGCGGAGGGGCCGCCGGGCGCAGTCTTTGGCGCACCCACTTGTATGGCTTGCCCCACGGGTCGTCCTCCAGAGTCTGGAGCCACTCCTCCCATGCCTCCCTCTTCGCTTTTGCGATGGCATCGCGGAAAGTTATACAGACCCCGCGATACGCATCATAGAGCGCTTGCTCCTCGCCTTCATCCCTGAGCCGGCGCCTGCGGTATCTCTTGTAGCGGCGACGGGCCGCCACGCACGCCCGCTGAAGCTGCATCAGCTCAGGCCGCCACCAATATGCCTGTCGTCGCCGTACTGCCGTACTGCTCACACGTGGCATGGAGGCGTCGCAGATGTTGCGCGACGCCTCGTTGAGCCATTCCGCGCCAGACGCGGCGTCGGCTGAGTGTAGGGGCGCCCAGGCCGCGACGACAGCGGCCTCCTCGAGGAGAACCCGGTCCAGCCGTCTCACAGACCATCTTGGCCCTCCACTAGGTGATGTTGTGGGGGCCGGCTCCGACGTGTGTGAAGTTACGTCGAAGCGGATGAGCCTGTGATCCGACAGGGTTTCGGTGTCCTCCCGAACCCGCCAGTTGACGATATGGTGGGCGGCCGAAGAACTGACCAGGGTTAGGTCCACGATGGACTCTCCCTGCTGTCGCACGCAAGTGCTCACGGAGCCGCGGTTGGAGGGGACGAGATCCGTGGACGCCATCCAGCGCTCCATAGCACGGCCTCTGGCGTCCGTTGCAGGGCAACCCCACAACGCCGACTTGGCGTTGAAGTCCCCTGCAACGATCACCGGGCCCGTCGCTCCGTTTACCACGCTCGTTAGGGTGAGGAGGAAGGTCTCGAACTGGGCGAGGGGCCTATTCGGGGAGAAGTAGACCCCTACAACGGTGAGCGTCCCCAGTTGACCGCCTACATAGCCGCGGCCTTTAATTACACCCCCGAGAGGTGGGGGCACGATGTTCGGGCCGAAAACTAGCGCGACTGTTGAGTCGGCGTCCCCGATCCAGTTTGGTCTGGTGAGGACGCGGTACGGCTCGCACACTACCGCTATATCTATAGACCACTGCGCTGCATAATGATCTAGGAGATCTTGAGAGCGAGCGCAGTGGTTTAGATTGCCCTGCAGGAAGCGATGGACACCTATTGTGCGGTTTCCATCGGGGCCTCTCCTCCTTCCGTTGAAGCCGCCGTAGGTAGAGTGGCGGCGGGCTTCTGTGGGGCTTTCCTCTTCTTCGGGGCCTTCTGCTTCGGCGCCGGTTTCCCGCAGGCCCTACTGCCCACTGTGTGGTTGGCCGGCAGATTCTTCGTGGCGCAGAGCACGCAGTGTGGTGCGTTTTCACACTGCGCAGAGGTGTGCCCCGGTTGACCACAGCGAAAACAAGATTCGCTGCGGTCAATTTCGCTGGGGCAGGTCGCCCGCGTGTGTCCCACTTCTTGGCACTTGAAGCACCGCATTTGCCGTGCTTCAAGGAGTGCCACCCGGACCACAGTCCACCCGACGTAAGTCCTGGCGCCTTTGGCGGTCGCCCTTTTTGCGGCCTCCACCGGGCACTTGACCCAGGCCGTGCCGCGCCCTCGGTTGCGCCGGATCTCGCCAACCTTGACTTCTTCTGGCGCGCAGTTGCCCGACCTGGCGATGGCTTCCGCTATTTCGGGTGCGGAGGCCGAGTCATCGAGTCCGGACACCCTCAGCTCGGCGCACTTTTGAGGCCTGGAGATGCGTGCGTCCTCCCCCAAGACCTCTTCGAGTTTGCCTGCGAGGGCGTTGGCCTTGTCTTTACAGCCTGACCCGGACACCTCCAGCATCCTAGCCCCGGTCACGGCCACTCTAAATTTGACAGCCGATATGTCAAAGGCCGCCAGATCAACGCTTTTCTTTGCCCTTTCCAGGACGTCCTTGTATGAGACGCCCCGGTCTGTGGCACCCGGCTGCAGGGTGATCACCACCGCCGCTGATTTGGGGGCTCGCAAGTTCCTCCTCTTTTCCCCTTTCTTCGATGGTGCTACCCTCTGCTCTTTGTTTTGCCCCTTGACCTTCTTCGTGGTCGCCACTTTGGTCCACTCCTGAGTGGCGGGGGCTTTCGTCTTCGTCGGTGGTTGGGCTCCTTTCCTCTTGGCGGCTGCCGCTTCCGTAGCTGCAGCGGAAGGCTTCGTTTTCCTTCTCCGCTTCTCCGCCGGACCAGGGTTCGCGGGAGGCGACAGAGTCGTCACCGCGGCTTCCGGGGCTGGAGTCTTTTGCTGAGGCCTTGGCTCAGCTGGCTGTGTGCCTTGGGCAGCGGTCTCTTTTCCGTCTGAGGCAAGGGGAGGGCGGAGACGTGGCGCGGGCAGGAGTCTGGACTCCAGCGACTCCAATCGCGCGTTCAGCCTCGCACTCGACAGGGAGACCGCTTCGCGCACCGCCCTTTCCATCACCTCTTCGATGTTTATTGGAGGAGCCGCATGGGCAACCTCCGGACTCGTCCTTCTGACCTCGCGCCTTACCGCTGCGAGTTCTGCCCTCAGCTCTGCTAATTCCTTAGAGAGGCGGGCGTTGGCCGCTTCAAGGGCCCTTGTCTCCGTCGACTTCGTGCGGCTGAGTAGAGCCGCAGTCGACTCTTGAATTTCCTTCGTGGCTAACTTAAGCGCCTTTATGAAGGGTCCACTCAGATTTTTAGATTTGGAGGCCACGTTAGTGATGACCTCCAAACTCTTCGCGATGGACTTTCCGATCGCGGCTGCTGAGACCTCATCCTCCTCCGTCTCCATTGTCATATCCGGTTGTGGGGTTACCGAGAGCCGGTGGGACCGTAGCTCCGGTAACTCCCTCGTCATTTCGGCGATTTGCCGGTCTGCTTCGGCTTGCTCCGCCAGGCGCTGAACCCTGCGCTCCTCGGCGAGCTTCTCCTTCTGCGCCTGGTGCAGACCGACGTATTGCCCAGTCGTAGGCGGCCTTCCCCTGCCCCGCTTGGTGGGCTTCGCCGCGCCCTTGTCAGAGCCTGTTCCGCTCTCTTCGCTTCCCCTCCTCTTCCGGAAGCGTCGCCTCTCTCTTTCTTCGTCTTCTTCCGATCTCAGGGAGGTAACTGTCTCACTCCCACTCTCGTCCGAGTCAGACGTTCCCCCCCTTGCGCGGAAGAATTTCCCTCTTGCAGCGTTGGTCACGGGCGAAGTCGTCCGCGATCCGTCGCTCGCTGTCCACAAATCATAGTGCTTATCAGTGTCCGATAGTGCGTTGCCATGGTTGTCGTTTCCTCCCTTCTCTTCGTCGGTTTTGGGTGTTTTGGTTTTAAAAAATGTCTCCATAACTGATCCCACGAGTACAAAGCAAATATAAGTCAACCCCGGGCAGAGGCTTAAATGCCCGGGTAAGCCTACATACTGCTGGGGTCGGCAGGTACCAGCAGGTGGGAGCGCTAACGACCGTTCACCCAACGGCCATTCATCCCCTCGCCGCGCTCCCCAAACTTGGGATTGGTGGTTTTTTATCTGAGAGGTGTCCTTCCTCTGGGGCCGGGCGGTTAAGCCAAGCCCCCCGACGGCGGCATTGAGACATGCCTCCGTCCACTGTCCGGCAAACCCGGCTCAGCGGACCCGTCGAAAAGTTTGGTCCTCAATGAATGAGGACACAAACGAACGAACCCGCCTAAACGCGCCTGCGCCTAAGCGGGTGTGGTCGCGCCCTCGCCTAATCGACTAGGTCGACGGGGCAAGAGCGAACCCTCCCTCCCGGCTGTCACGCAGCCCGGACCAGAACCCCGCAAGGAGGTAGAGGTCCCCCTCCGATGACTGACTGCACCGGTTACCCGGTGGGCGATGGGGTCGTCAAATCCCGACGCCGGTAACCTAACCTAACCTAACCTAACCTAACCTAACCTAACCTAACCTAACCTAACCTAACCTAACCTAACCTAACCTAACCTAACCTAACCTAACCTAACCTAACCTAACCTAACCTACCTTTTTTTTTTTTTTTTTTTTTTTTGTTATCGAGGGGAAATCTTCTGAAAGACTTCCGGCCGCGGGGGAAACGCGACCGGGGCGTGTGGGATTTCCACCCACTAAAACCCCCCGGCGTTCTCTGCGCGGTGCGTAAGCTAGTGAGCGGGAACGGCCTGCCATACTTCCGCTCACTACGCACGAGTCTCGAGGACTGCGCCTTCGGACAGGGATAACGGTGGGCTCCACCCTCACCTCCCTTCCGTCTCCAGAGCAGCGTGTCGGGAACGCCAAACACGCCGCTCATACCCGGGCCTATGTTGTCCGGACGCCGGTTCCCACCGACGCCCGGAGGCTCCGCTCACTGGGGAGGCATTTCGCGGGCGTAGGCCCGCTGCCTTCGACCCAGCCTTCGTCGGCGCATGGGCGCCGAGGAGGGATTGTCCTCCCTCACTCGTTCGGCGGCCTCCTTCTGCGAGATGACCACCTCACAGAAACAGACCACCGCCGCCCAGGCCCTCTCGCTACCGACCATAGCCTGAACTACTGCCGGCAACGAGAGATCCGCGCCAACCACGGTGGTGAGTTGACGACGCTCCGTCGCCCACGCTGGACACTCCGCCAAAGTATGGTCGGGCGTATCATCCATGCAACTGCAATGGTGACACGCCGCCGTCGGCTCTCTCCCGGCTATGTGGCACAGATACCGCCCGAAGCTGCCATGCCCCGAGAGGATCTGCACCAACCGGAAGGTCAAGGAACCGTGTCGACGGTCCACCCACTCCTTAAGGAGCGGACGAATCGCCTCCACGGTGCGCAACCCGGCCACTGGCTCAGAGAGCCGCCGCCTCCATCGACGGAAGATCAACGCGAGCGCAGAGCGCCGCCAACCCTCCACCACCGCCGCCCGATCCCGGTCCGAACTCGTACCTCGGGATCGAGCTCGAGCGCGCTGCTGGTAAACCTCCGCCAGAACCTGGGCGTCCAAGTCCCAGGGAGGCGTTCCAGCGAGCACGCAAGCCGCCTCGTGGGAGACAGTGCAGTATCCCCGTACCACCCTCACAGCCATGACGCGCTGCACTCTGTGCAGCGCAGCCACGTTCGGCCTCGTGAGGGCACCGGCCCACACTGGAGCTCCGTACAGCGCCATCGAACGCAACACGCCGGTGTACAGGCGCCGACATGTCGCGCTCGGACCACCGAGATTCGGCAGAAGTCTTCCGAGTGCGTTCGCCGTCCCGAGTAATTTCGGGACTAACCCGCGAAAATGCTCTCGAAAGTTCCACCTTCCGTCCAGAGTCAGCCCCAGATACTTCATCCGGGGACTGAGCTCGACGCGGACGCCGCAGATGTTGATGCTGGCGTCCGTCGGAGGTCCTGCTCGAGGGCCGTGGAACAGGAGGGCCTCTGTCTTCTCCAGGCCCACTCTCAGCCCGAGCATCTGGATGCGCCGTACTATCAAGGCGGCTCCCGCCTCGGCACGCGCCTTCGCCTCTGCCAGGTCATCGCCTCGGGCTAACACGAGCGTGTCGTCCGCGTAGCAGACGACGCTCAGCCCGGTCGGGAGGGCGCCGCGGAGCACGAAATCGTACCCCAAGTTCCACAGGAGAGGCCCGAGGACCGACCCCTGCGGAACACCGCAGCGCACCTCGTGACGATGCAACCTACCGTCGCCCCCCACGAACGAGATCTCCCGTCCGCGGAGGTAGGACCCGATGGTCCGCCGAATGTAATCCGGCAGACCATGGTACCTGAGGGCCTCTTCGATGACGCCGAAGGGTAGCGAGTTGAACGCGTTGGTGATGTCGAGGGACACCGCCAACGCAACTCCGCCCCTAGACACGGCATCATCTGCGAGACTCCTCAGTTTCAGGATGGCGTCTATGGTAGACCTTCCACCCCGAAAACCATACTGGGACTGAGCCAGATCGGGCCCCGTGCTGCTGATGTGTCGGACGACACGAGTCGCGAGGATCCGCTCGAAGAGCTTCCCCGCGTCGTCTAGCAACACTATCGGACGGTACGCAGACGGCGAGTCTGCAGGTCGTCCTCCCTTCTGGAGTAGAACGAGTCTCCCCTCTTTCCAAGACGATGGAAAGCGACCCGTTCTTAGACACTCATTGAGGATCTCCAAGTACCACTCGGCCAACTCGCCCAGGGCCAGGGCCAGGACGCGTCCGGGGACGCCGTCCGGTCCGGGGGCGGTTTGTTTGGCCTTCAGCGGCGACAGAGACCTCTCAAGCTCCTCCAGAGAGACGGCCGGAATGACCTCCGACCGGGCCGGCTCGCGCGAAGTGTCCGCTGGCATCGTGTGTGCGGCCTCCATGGGGAACAAGGCGCACACGACGCTTCGCAGAAACTCCGGCTCTAGACTCTCCGTGACCGGGGCCGTCTGGGCTCGGATCTTGTTCCGAGCACCGAGATACGGACGCCCCCACGGATCTCCATCTAGACGCGCGAGTAACTCCTCGCGGGCCGACTCTTTGGACCTGCAAATAGCGTGCCGAAGCTCGCTCTTCGCTTCCTTGTAGGCATCGCGAAGCCGACTTTCATCGGCCTCGTTGCGAGGATGCTGCCTCCGTTGTCGGGTGTACCGGCGTCTCGCCACCACGCAGACTGAGCGTAGCTGCGCGATCTCCGGCGTCCACCAATACACCTGGCGTCTGGGAGGGCGTTGCGTGACGCGGGGCATCGACGCATCGCAGATCCGCCATAGGGACCGGCGGAACTTGCGCGCCTCCTCATCCACCTCAACGGGCTGATCGACTCGCATGGTCCAGGCCTGGACGATCGATGCCTCCACCGCCATGTCTCTGTCCAGCTTGGTCAGAGACCACCGCGGGAACGCAGACGTGCTCCCGGCGGCGCGACGGCGAAACGAAGAGCCTCCTTGTGGAGCCAACTCGAACCTGATAAAGGAGTGGTCCGACAACGTCTCCTCCTCAACCAGAACTCGCCAGTTACGTACTCGCGTTGCGACCGCGGGAGTAGCGAACGATAAGTCCACTACGGACTCACCCTGCGGTCGTACGCACGTAACGGCATTTCCCCGGTTGAGAAGTGACAGGCCGAACGCTGTGGCCCACTCCTCTACCACCTCTCCGCGAGAGTCCGTGACGCGCGACTGCCACGCCGTACTGTGGGCATTGAAGTCGCCGAGAACGATGACTTGCCTCGGCGACGCACGTCTCACTTCCGCCCCGACCTCGTCGAGAAGTTTTTCTACCTCTGCGACGGGCTTCCTCGGGGCGAGATAGACGCCCACCAGTACGAGATCGCCCCACCGAGCAGCGACATACCCTTCCCCCCTACCGACAACGGCAAGAGGAGAGGAGCGCACACCCGATGAGACGACCACCGCCACAGACCGATCCGTATCCGTCACCCAATTCGGACGATCGGGGACGAAGTACGGCTCGCAGAGCACTGCCGCCTCGATGGACCACTCCGCCATGGCCTGCAGGCAAAGATCCTGCGGACCAGGGGAGTGATTCAGGTTCGCCTGGAGGAATTGGATGGGCGTGTAGGCCATTACACGTCCATTATAACTACCTCAGGCACGGCAGATTTCTTGGGCGGGGCCGAGGATTTGGAGGGCCCCACGCCCTTGCGACTCTTGGGTGGGTGGCATTGCTTGCCCCCCACCATATGGTTGGCGGCTACTCCCGCCTCCGCACACACCGGACACCGCGGGTCCGAAGTGCACGCCTCGGCCATATGCCCCTCACCGCCGCAGCGGAAGCACAAACGGCTGCGGTCGGTGGTTGACGGGCACCTTAGGCCGGCATGACCCACCTCGAGGCACCGGAAGCAACGCATGGGGCGCGGCTCCAGCGGCACTACTCTCGCCGAGCTCCAGCCGACCAAAAGGCGGCCGGCTTCGGCAAGGCACTTCGCCGCCTCAACCGGGCATCGCACCCACGCTGCCCCCGTGCTGAAAACTCCGCGGAAGCGGATCGGACCCACTCGCACATGCTCGGCGGAGCATTTGCTGTGCCGGACAATTGCCGCGAGGACGTCCTCCTTCGACACTGAATCGTCCAGCCCGGAGACTCGCAATTCTGCGCTCTTCACGGGCCGGGCGACTTTGACCTCGGGGACCAGCTCCCGGAGTTTCTGCGCTAGGAGGTCCGCTTTGGCCTCACCTGCGCCCTCCGGGAGCTCAAACATACGGGCCCCCGTTACCGTCTTTTTGCAGACGAGACCCATTTGCAGACCTAGTTCAGCTAGGTTGAGTCCCGCCCGCGCTGTCTTTAGGACGTCCTCATATGTCCTGGCACTGTCTCTTGGCAATGTTAACACTACCGCCGGCGTCTTCTGTGGCTTGAGTGTCCGCTTCCGCTTTTTTCCACGCCTCTTCCGCTTCTGTTGCCCCGTTTGAGCCTGTGGGGCTTTGGGCTTGGGTGCGGTCCGACCGTTGCTCTGTCCCCCTCTGGGAACGGCAACCGGACCAGCACCAGCACTCGGGGCCTTCTTCTTTTTCACAACCTCCGTCCATTTTTCAGACATGGACGGAGGCGGCGGAGGCAAGAAGCGCGGGGCAGCTGCCACCGTCTTCTGCGGAGCCTTCTTAGTCGCTCCTCCCTTCTTTCTTTCAGTTTGCCGGTCTGCGCGGCGTTCGGGCTCTGCCACAACCTCCGACGCTGCTAATGGAGCCTTGTCGGAGGCTAAGGGCGGCCGCAGACGTCTCTCCGGCAAGAGCCTGTCCTCTATGGTCTGGAGCTTCGCGTCCATCAAACTCCCTAAATCGAGCATCATTTTGGCGCGAAGCTCCTCCAGCAGCTGTTCTCTCTGCTCTCGAGGGGGGGGGGCCATGGCCAGCTGGTCCATATCGGCCCTTAAACGGGCTTGCCCCTCTCTCAGCGCCTCAAGTTCCCTCTGGAGACGGGAGTTCTTCTCCTGCTCCTCCTTTAGACGAGTACGCAGGATCTGAACCTCCTCGTTTGCACCTCTCTCCAGAAGGACGTTCTTGGCGCTCCGCAACAGCTCAGCTGACGTTTTCAGGGCTCGAATACAGCCACCCTTCAAGTTCCCGGATTTCCGGGCGACTTCCAGGATGGCTTCGAGCGCCTGATCCATCTCTTTAACCTAACCTAACCTAACCTAACCTTTTTTTTTTTTTTTTTTTTGTTATCGAGGGGAAATCTTCTGAAAGACTTCCGGCCGCGGGGGAAGCGCGACCGGGGCGTGTGGGATTTCCACCCACTAAAACCCCCCGGCGTTCTCTGCGCGGTGCGTAAGCTAGTGAGCGGGAACGGCCTGCCATACTTCCGCTCACTACGCACGAGTCTCGAGGACTGCGCCTTCGGACAGGGATAACGGTGGGCTCCACCCTCACCTCCCTTCCGTCTCCAGAGCAGCGTGTCGGGAACGCCAAACACGCCGCTCATACCCGGGCCTATGTTGCCCGGACGCCGGTTCCCCACCGACGCCCGGAGGCTCCGCTCACTGGGGAGGCATTTCGCGGGCGTAGGCCCGCTGCCTTCGACCCAGCCTTCGTCGGCGCATGGGCGCCGAGGAGGGATTGTCCTCCCTCACTCGTTCGGCGGCCTCCTTCTGCGAGATGACCACCTCACAGAAACAGACCACCGCCGCCCAGGCCCTCTCGCTACCGACCATAGCCTGAACTACTGCCGGCAACGAGAGATCCGCGCCAACCACGGTGGTGAGTTGACGACGCTCCGTCGCCCACGCTGGACACTCCGCCAAAGTATGGTCGGGCGTATCATCCATGCAACTGCAATGGTGACACGCCGCCGTCGGCTCTCTCCCGGCTATGTGGCACAGATACCGCCCGAAGCTGCCATGCCCCGAGAGGATCTGCACCAACCGGAAGGTCAAGGAACCGTGTCGACGGTCCACCCACTCCTTGAGGAGCGGACGAATCGCTTCCACGGTGCGCAACCCGGCCACTGGCTCAGAGAGCCGCCGCCTCCATCGACGGAAGATCAACGCGAGCGCGGAGCGCCGCCAACCCTCCACCACCACCGCCCGATCCCGGTCCGAACTCGTACCTCGGGATCGAGCTCGAGCGCGCTGCTGGTAAACCTCCGCCAGAACCTGGGCGTCCAAGTCCCAGGGAGGCGTTCCAGCGAGCACGCAAGCCGCCTCGTGGGAGACAGTGCAGTATCCCCGTACCACCCTCACAGCCATGACGCGCTGCACTCTGTGCAGCGCAGCCACGTTCGGCCTCGTGAGGGCACCGGCCCACACTGGAGCTCCGTACAGCGCCATCGAACGCAACACGCCGGTGTACAGGCGCCGACATGTCGCGCTCGGACCACCGAGATTCGGCAGAAGTCTTCCGAGTGCGTTCGCCGTCCCGAGTAATTTCGGGACTAACCCGCGAAAATGCTCCCGGAAGTTCCACCTTCCGTCCAGAGTCAGCCCCAGATACTTCATCCGGGGACTGAGCTCGACGCGGACGCCGCAGATGTTGATGCTGGCGTCCGTCGGAGGTCCTGCTCGAGGGCCGTGGAACAGGAGGGCCTCTGTCTTCTCCAGGCCCACCCTCAGCCCGAGCATCTGGATGCGCCGTACTATCAAGGCGGCTCCCGCCTCGGCACGCGCCTTCGCCTCTGCCAGGTCATCGCCTCGGGCTAACACGAGCGTGTCGTCCGCGTAGCAGACGACGCTCAGCCCGGTCGGGAGGGCGCCGCGGAGCACGAAATCGTACCCCAAGTTCCACAGGAGAGGCCCGAGGACCGACCCCTGCGGAACACCGCAGCGCACCTCGTGACGATGCAACCTACCGTCGCCCCCCACGAACGAGATCTCCCGTCCGCGGAGGTAGGACCCGATGGTCCGCCGAATGTAATCCGGCAGACCATGGTACCTGAGGGCCTCTTCGATGACGCCGAAGGGTAGCGAGTTGAACGCGTTGGTGATGTCGAGGGACACCGCCAACGCAACTCCGCCCCTAGACACGGCATCATCTGCGAGACTCCTCAGTTTCAGGATGGCGTCTATGGTAGACCTTCCACCCCGAAAACCATACTGGGACTGAGCCAGATCGGGCCCCGTGCTGCTGATGTGTCGGACGACACGAGTCGCGAGGATCCGCTCGAAGAGCTTCCCCGCGTCGTCTAGCAACACTATCGGACGGTACGCAGACGGCGAGTCTGCAGGTCGTCCTCCCTTCTGGAGTAGAACGAGTCTCCCCTCTTTCCAAGACGATGGAAAGCGACCCGTTCTTAGACACTCATTGAGGATCTCCAAGTACCACTCGGCCAACTCGCCCAGGGCCAGGGCCAGGAAGCGTCCGGGGAAGCCGTCCGGTCCGGGGCGGTTTGTTTGGTCTTCAGCGGCGACAGAGACCTCTCAAGCTCCTCCAGAGAGACGGCCGGAATGACCTCCGACCGGGCCGGCTCGCGCGAAGTGTCCGCTGGCATCGTGTGTGCGGCCTCCATTGGGAACAAGGCGCACACGACGCTTCGCAGAAACTCCGGCTCTAGACTCTCCGTGACCGGGGCCGTCTGGGCTCGGATCTTGTTCCGAGCACCGAGATACGGACGCCCCCACGGATCTCCATCTAGACGCGCGAGTAACTCCTCGCGGGCCGACTCTTTGGACCTGCAAATAGCGTGCCGAAGCTCGCTCTTCGCTTCCTTGTAGGCATCGCGAAGCCGACTTTCATCGGCCTCGTTGCGAGGATGCTGCCTCCGTTGTCGGGTGTACCGGCGTCTCGCCACCACGCAGACTGAGCGTAGCTGCGCGATCTCCGGCGTCCACCAATACACCTGGCGTCTGGGAGGGCGTTGCGTGACGCGGGGCATCGACGCATCGCAGATCCGCCATAGGGACCGGCGGAACTTGCGCGCCTCCTCATCCACCTCAACGGGCTGATCGACTCGCATGGTCCAGGCCTGGACGATCGATGCCTCCACCGCCATGTCTCTGTCCAGCTTGGTCAGAGACCACCGCGGGAACGTTGACGTGCTCCCGGCGGCGCGACGGCGAAACGAAGAGCCTCCTTGTGGAGCCAACTCGAACCTGATAAAGGAGTGGTCCGACAACGTCTCCTCCTCAACCAGAACTCGCCAGTTACGTACTCGCGTTGCGACCGCGGGAGTAGCGAACGATAAGTCCACTACGGACTCACCCTGCGGTCGTACGCACGTAACGGCATTTCCCCGGTTGAGAAGTGACAGGCCGAACGCTGTGGCCCACTCCTCTACCACCTCTCCGCGAGAGTCCGTGACGCGCGACTGCCACGCCGTACTGTGAGCATTGAAGTCGCCGAGAACAATGACTTGCCTCGGCGACGCACGTCTCACTTCCGCCCCGACCTCGTCGAGAAGTTTTTCGACCTCTGCGACGGGCTTCCTCGGGGCGAGATAGACGCCCACCAGTACGAGATCGCCCCACCGAGCAGCGACATACCCTTCCCCCTACCGACAACGGCAAGAGGAGAGGAGCGCACACCCGATGAGACGACCACCGCCACAGACCGATCCGTATCCGTCACCCAATTCGGACGATCGGGGACGAAGTACGGCTCGCAGAGCACTGCCGCCTCGATGGACCACTCCGCCATGGCCTGCAGGCAAAGATCCTGCGGACCAGGGGAGTGATTCAGGTTCGCCTGGAGGAATTGGATGGGCGTGTAGGCCATTACACGTCCATTATAACTACCTCAGGCACGGCAGATTTCTTGGGCGGGGCCGAGGATTTGGAGGGCCCCACGCCCTTGCGACTCTTGGGTGGGTGGCATTGCTTGCCCCCCACCATATGATTGGCGGCTACTCCCGCCTCCGCACACACCGGACACCGCGGGTCCGAAGTGCACGCCTCGGCCATATGCCCCTCACCGCCGCAGCGGAAGCACAAACGGCTGCGGTCGGTGGTTGACGGGCACCTTAGGCCGGCATGACCCACCTCGAGGCACCGGAAGCAACGCATGGGGCGCGGCTCCAGCGGCACTACTCTTGCCGAGCTCCAGCCGACCAAAAGGCGGCCGGCTTCGGCAAGGCACTTCGCCGCCTCAACCGGGCATCGCACCCACGCTGCCCCCGTGCTGAAAACTCCGCGGAAGCGGATCGGGCCCACTCGCACATGCTCGGCGGAGCATTTGCAGTGCCGGACAATTGCCGCGAGGACGTCCTCCTTCGACACTGAATCGTCCAGCCCGGAGACTCGCAATTCTGCGCTCTTCACGGGCCGGGCGACTTTGACCTCGGGGACCAGCTCCCGGAGTTTCTGCGCTAGGAGGTCCGCTTTGGCCTCACCTGCGCCCTCCGGGAGCTCAAACATACGGGCCCCCGTTACCGTCTTTTTGCAGACGAGACCCATTTGCAGACCTAGTTCAGCTAGGTTGAGTCCCGCCCGCGCTGTCTTTAGGACGTCCTCATACGTCCTGGCACTGTCTCTTGGCAATGTTAACACTACCGCCGGCGTCTTCTGTGGCTTGAGTGTCCGCTTCCGCTTTTTCCCACGCCTCTTCCGCTTCTGTTGCCCCGTTTGAGCCTGTGGGGCTTTGGGCTTGGGTGCGGTCCGACCGTTGCTCTGTCCCCCTCTGGGAACGGCAACCGGACCAGCACCAGCACTCGGGGCCTTCTTCTTTTTCACAACCTCCGTCCATTTTTCAGACATGGACGGAGGCGGCGGAGGCAAGAAGCGCGGGGCAGCTGCCACCGTCTTCTGCGGAGCCTTCTTTGTCGCTCCTCCCTTCTTCCTTTCAGTTTGCCGGTCTGCGCGGCGTTCGGGCTCTGCCACAACCTCCGACGCTGCTAATGGAGCCTTGTCGGAGGCTAAGGGCGGCCGCAGACGTCTCTCCGGCAAGAGCCTGTCCTCTATGGTCTGGAGCTTCGCGTCCATCAAACTCCCCAAATCGAGCATCATTTTGGCGCGAAGCTCCTCCAGCAGCTGTTCTCTCTGCTCTCGAGGGGGGGGGGCCATGGCCAGCTGGTCCATATCGGCCCTTAAACGGGCTTGCCCCTCCCTCAGCGCCTCAAGTTCTCTCTGGAGACGGGAGTTCTTCTCCTGCTCCTCCTTTAGGCGAGTACGCAGGATCTGAACTTCCTCGTTTGCGCCTCTCTCCAGAAGGACGTTCTTGGCGCTCCGCAACAGCTCAGCAGACGTTTTCAGGGCCCGAATGCAGCCGCCCTTCAAGTTTCCGGATTTCCGGGCGACTTCTAGGATGGCTTCGAGCGCCTGATCCATCTCTTTATTGAGGGATGAGGCCGGCATGGAATCGAGGGAAGGTATTGCTACCTCAACCCTTTTTGCCCGCCTCATCACCTCCTCCTCCGTTTCAAGTAGAAACGCCTCTCGTTTCTGGCGGTTCAGCTCCTCTTTTGCTTTGGCGAGTCCGACGTACATCCCCGTTGTTGGGGGTCGTCCTCTGCCACGCTTGGCCGAAGTGGTGGCCGCCACTTTCGGGCTTTGGCCCGACGAGCTGCCTCCTGACGAAAGCCTCAACGGCCGCTTACGGGCCGGAGCAGGGATATCGAGCTCGGAACACGTCTCCATAGATTCCGGATCCGTGTCCGAGCCTCCCTGGCCGCTCGTCGAGCGAGCGCTGCGTGCCACACTCCTCACGCTCGTCTCGCTCCTGGGTACGGAGGACTCTCGCGCACTGGACCGCGACGTCCTCGACGTACCCACTACGTCTCGCTCCAATCTAACGACAAGCACCTTATCGCATGCATCAGTTCCTTTAATCAAGCCATGGTCGTTCGTGCCCACTGCACCTCGTCTTTGGAGGTCCTTTGAGGAAGGACCCCCTTGGCGTTTGTTGCCCCCCCCAGAATACGCGGGGCAGACCGGCGTGCCGGTGAGGGATTCCCCAGCCTCAACAAGGCTGGGACCCTCCTGGGGTAGTTTTTTATTTACATTCGCCATCATAATTAGTGACCCTTTAAGGTAGGGCCGAACCTAGTGCCCTCGGGACGAGCCACCCGCTCGCCATCCATCCCAAGGACGGGCACCACACTCCGGGGATTAGGGGCCGTAGAAGCCTGCCCATCCACATACATACGTCACGCATTAGAATAAACATAAAAGAAAGATAGTGAAGAAAAGACGATGAAAGATAGAATATATATAATAAATAAAACAAAAGAAGAGTAAACTATATAAAGAAGGAAAGACAGAGAAAGACCGGTGTTCAGCCGTCTGAGTACCTCACCCCGTGTAAAGAGCGGGGCGGCGCACCCAGACGTTGCCCAGGGGCACCAACGTGGAGGAACCGGTATCGCCCCCAACCTAACCTAACCTAACCTAACCTAACCTAACCTAACCTAACCTAACCTAACCTAACCTAACCTAACCTAACCTAACCTAACCTAACCTAACCTTTTTTTTTTTTTTTTTTGTTGACGGGGGGAAATCTTCGTAAGACTTCCGGCCGCGTGGGGGACGCGACCGGGGCATGTGGGATTCTTACCCACTAAAACCCCCCGATGTCCTCTTTCTGCGCTATCGCGGGGGACGTGGGAACCGTTTAACTACCAAGACCCCGCAGCGCTTGCCTCTCCCGGCTTCGTCCGGGCTAACCTAACCTAACCTAACCTAACCTAACCTAACCTAACCTAACCTAACCTAACCTAACCTAACCTAACCTAACCTAACCTAACCTAACCTAACCTAACCTAACCTAACCTAACCTAAACTAACCTAACCTAACCTAACCAGTCGCGTTTCACGCTCCGAAGCGCACGCACGCGTCCCAAGTCGTTCAAGACCGCTCCGCACCCGCTCCGACAATTCTAAGTCGAGAAAAATCTAAAAAGTGGTAAAAAGTGCTCCAAAATTCAAAAGTGATATACCAAAAGTTGCGCGGAAGTGTCAGGAACACGTTGGTGAAAAAAATTTGAAAATCGGATTATAAATAGAAAAGTTATTAAGAAAATAAGGAAATTTTCAGTGACGAACAAAGTGTACAAACTTCAAACAATAAAATAAGTGACTTTAAGTGTGTAAAAAATTCTAAAAACATTTCAAACACATAGTAGAGACTCTAGTGTAGCTTTAGTAATTTTTTCATATTTTTAAATTGTGTAGTTATTAGTTATTTAAGCCGGAAAAACCAAAAAGGTAACCAAAACACCATTTTTCTGGACAAAACCGCGTGCGGCGCAAAAACTAGAGCGGCGACATATAGTTTTAAAAATTTATTTTGATAGCCAGTAGTGTTCCCTAGATTAGACTAAAATTTCAGAATTTTCTAAACAGTATTTTCGACAATATAAATTAAAAACCAATTTTGACCAAAAAGTGATTAATTAAAATTACAGACAAACTAGGATACCTAGATGTATAGAGTATTCACTATAGGGTCGGTGACTCCATACTATTAAATTTGACAAAATAAATAATTTACATTTTTAAAAATTTGACAGAGTTATTCGACTTTTTCCATTTTTGGGAATACATCGTCTGACTTCGGAGGCCTACAGCTTTTAAAGTAAAGCGGTGAGGTCCCCCGGAAAAATTTGCAATATATAGGGAATTTACTTGGCTAACCGTAGGTGAAAACCCCGTTTAAAAATATTTATAAACAAGGGAAATATTTAGGTTTTCATAAAAATCGGGACACAAACCGCCGCTCACTTACTCTGAAGACGAAACTCGTAAACAAGTCGAGGGTCTTGTCGCATCGACTGTTTTTGTAACATTTTATTAAGTACTTAAAACATCTTTTTAACAGAAGAAATAAATAGTAAAACACATTTAATTAACAAATCCCTTAAATTAAAATAAATAAAATACTTTCCATAGTAACAAAAATTTTTAATAATAAGATAAGTGACATTATCTTAAAAATTTTTATATTCAGCAAAACAGCCAGTCGGTGGGAGAGTGCCTGGACCGCTGTGACGTACGGGGTAAAGGTGCGGCGTCAGTGACTGTCCACAACAAAAATTATATTATATTTTTAAAAAATTTAAATTCGAAAATATTAAATTGTAGTAAATCAATAATAAAAATTTGTTTAAATTAGAAAATATAAATGATAAAGGTCTTTAATAAATAATAAATAAAAATTTTTAGTATAAATAAATTAGAGAAACAAAGTTTCTCCTTGTTTAGAATTAATAATTGACAGAGGAGCCACACCTTACCATAGGAGTCCGGAGTTGCTGGCAAGTCGACTCGTCCTCCAACCCTTCCCCCGCTGTCGCCGTCGTCGCGTTCGGCGGCTGGTACTTGGCATCGCGGGTTACTCACTCCGCTTAAGACCACGTGGGCGTCCAAATCTGTAACAGAAATATTTATTAATTAAAATATATATTAAATATTATTCCAAAATCTTATATAAATTAAATAGATAAAAATACAGCATATATTTATATACTTATTTAAATATTTATAATTAACTATATTATTATAATTTTGACATTACATATTATTGACAACAACAGACAGACAGACAAATTTTATACATATAAAAATTATAAAAATTTAATTTTACAATAACAAAGTAGACTCAAATAGTATATATATACATATAATATAAACAGTAGGACGCCAACTACTAACCAACCCCCTCATCCACCCTCCCAATCACAAAAAATTTTTTTACTTCACCAATAGCCTCCCCACGAAACCTTCCCCCCCTCCCCCTCCTCCCCCGCAAAAAATTTACCTCACCCCCCCTCACCCTAACTCCCTAACCCCTAATCCCAGCACCCCCGTGTTTGGGTTCATCGCAAAGGGCGCGACGAGCTCTAGCGATTGGGCCCAACAGTTTTCCTCTCCCCCCCCAAAAAATTGTACTTCACCCCCCCTCTTCCTAACTCCTATACCCCTTGACCTAATACCCCTGTGTTTGGGTTCATTTGAAAGAGCATCAACTGCTCTAACGATTGGGCCCGACACAATTCCCTTCCCTTCCCAAAAATTCCCACTTTTTTAACTTTTAATCCCTTTGACCCAGCCCACCCGTGTTTGGGCTCTTTTTAAAGAGGAGGAGAGGACGAGTCACGAGAAGCCATCGACGGCCGGATCCTCGACTTTTAGGACTCCAAAAATTTTTTTGGAAAATTAATATTAAGATTTGTGGGCTGCGTCCCATAGTACAAACCAGGCGATCTGGCACATTATTATATTAGGTTATAGTTAGATTATAGTTAGTTTAGTATAGTTAAGCCCTTATACAACTTTTACAATTTTATATTTTATATACCGACGCAACCTCCAACATGTTTACCTCTCGCACACCTCCAAGAAAGAGCACGAGTGCCGAACCCACAACAAAGCCGGTAAAGTCAACGGTCCGCAAGAGCATCGACGAATGGGAGATAGGCAGGGCCCTTCCGGGTCTGAGCAGGACCCTGATCAGCCCCAAGACAGCGGCCGCCCCGACGTCGATACCGAAGAAGCCGGAGTCACCTCCAAAGGAGCAAACGCCTGCGGAAAGAGTGTGAATAGGGCACAAGAAGCCAGGTCCGCCAAGATGTCGGCGACCAAGCTTATCGGCCTCTCCAGGAACCTAAAGACAGAACTCAAAGAGGGTATTCTCCAAGCCATACAAAGGCTCTATGAGCTTGTGAGGGAGGGAGAAGAGGATAACCTCATTAAACAAGACGAACTGGATGAGCTGAAGGCTAAGGTCAGCGTACCGACAGATTCCACCCCGGCCCCCCAAGCAAACACCACACAGCACACCCTATTGATCAGGAAGTTGGAGGAGCACAACGCCCTGATCAGGGAACACATGGAGGCCATAAAGGGTCTCAAGAAGGCCGAAGCTGAAAAACCCACCATTAGGGCAAACCAAAGCGAAGAAGCAGGACCGCTGGGAAAGAAGTTGGAGGAGCACTCGCTGCTGCTAAAGGAGAACACCAACAACGTAAGAGCGCTTCAAGATCAGTTGAAGGGATGTCGAGAGGAAGTCGCCGCCGTCAGGAGCTACGCGGGAGTCACTGCGGCGGCCCCTCCGACCCGAACAACCCAGAAGGCTCTTCATTCGGTGGTGGTGACCTCCTCCAACGTAATGGACACCGGCGAAGAGGTCCTCGGAAAAATTAGAAAAACAGTGAATGCAAAGGAAGGCTGGGTCAGGGTGGAAAGAGTGAGAAAGGCCAAAGACCAAAAAGTTATTATGGGGTTCGGCACTATAGAAGAAAGGGAAAAGGTGAAGCAAAAGCTTCAAAAAGAAGGAAAGGGGCTCTTGGTAGAGGAGGTTAAAAATAGGGACCCGCTTCTGGTCCTGAAGGGAGTCCTGGCAATTAATTCGGATGATGACATCCAAAGGGCCCTCAGGAACCAGAATCGGGACCTGTTTAAAGACCTCAAAGGCGATGAAGACAGGGTAGAAGTAAAATACAGAAAAAAGACCAGAAATCCGCTGACGGAGCACGTAGTCGTCAGCACCTCGCCTGCTCTCTGGAGTAGGGTCACAACCCTCGGAGCAGTTCACATAGACCTCCAGAGAGTCAGGGCAGAGGACCAGACTCCACTGGTCCAATGCTCGAGGTGCCTCGGCTACGGGCACTCCAAGCGATATTGTAAAGAGGACACGGATGTGTGCAGCCACTGCGGCGGTCCCCACCTAAGGGCAAAGTGCCAAGAGTGGGCTACTGGAGTCCCACCTGGATGCAGGAACTGTGTGAAGGCGAAACTGGGCGAAACTGCTCACAACGCCTTCAGCAGTGACTGCCCTGTCCGGAAAAGGTGGGACGAAATAGCTCGCTCGGCAGTTGCATATTGCTGAGGTGGTACCTGCAAGCGCGGTGGCAGCGGGCACGGTTCCGTCTAAGAAGTCTCGACCTGTAAAAGAAAGGATAAAAATGTACAATAAAAATAGGCTAGAAATTGATGTATTCTTAAATAGTAAAAATAGAAGTAGGAAAATAAAATTATATAGGTTAGTAAAAATACTAGTAGTATATTTTAGTAAATATACCAATTTAGTATTAAGAATTCAGAATAGTAATTAAGAATATGTCTAATCTAAGTTCTACTAAGTAAATATTTAATTTATGTTAGTAGAAAGTACAAATAGAAATAAGATTGTAAATGTAAATAATAGTCTATAATCTGTTAGAAGCTAAGCCAAAATAAGTACAATGTAAAGCACACGAGACTCGAGTAAACGGATAGTGCTCACCGAAAAGAAAGAAAGAAGCAAGAAAGAATAAGTAACAAGCAAGAAAATGAATAAACAACCCTGAAATAGTACCATCCCTGAAAAAATGGAAATGTAGCACATGTAACTTGAAATAACGAAAGTGCTCACTGAAAGAAATGTTAAGTAAATAAGATAGAATAAGAAATAAAAGTAGATAAAAATAAATAAAGAACCCCTGTAAACCTTAGTACCAATCCCGAAATATGAAAATAGACTAAGTAAGAACTAGGCAGTAGGTACTCATATTAAGTAATGAAAGGGACGAATGCAAGAAAGATAAGTATGCAGCATGGAAGGCCCTTACGAATGCGAGAACTGGAATGAAAGATACAGTAAATACAGTCTCCGACCACGTTGGAGGTACAGAAAAAAAAAAAAAAAAAAAAAAAAAAAAAAAAAAAAAAAAAAAAAAAAAACCTAACCAAACCATCAAGGTCAGTTGCACGCCACGCGCCGAACCGACCGGTCACGTTTTAAACGCGCTCCGCAGTGAAAAATCAGTTAAAAGAGCAAAAATAGTGCTATAATTATAAGTGATACGTCGTTGAGTGCGTTTCAGTGCCCCCTATCGATTCGTGCAAAAATCAGTGTGATCGGACCATTTTTGGACAAGTTATTCCCCAAAAACCGGATTTTTAAAGGTTAGAATAACTTTAAGTGCGTGCGGCGCCATTTTTAAAGCGGCGACCCACAAATTTTTTATTGTGATTGAGTGCCTATCGCCTAGGAGGACATCGCTGCAAAGTTTGGGATTTTTTCGACAAAGGATTCCGGAGATATTGAGGTGACCCCCAAAAACCACGTGGCACGTGGTCCTTGATCCAGGCCCGTCCGGGAGGCGCCACTAGTGTAGCTGGGTCGGGGGGTCCCTCCCGATTCTCCGGACACATCGAACGTCGCGATACGCCAAAATTGTAAGAGTTAGAACGCAAAATAAGTATAGTGCAGTTTTTGGCAACCCTATTCCAACTTTAAACCCCCAAAACTAAAAAACTAAAGCGGCGACCCCAAAATTTTATTGTTTTATTATAAAGAGCACTCAATCCCCTGCATTTTAAGATCAAGACCGGCTTCGCGCGTGCAACGCAATCATTTTATTAAATTTTTAAGTTTAGGTTAAATATAGGTCAACTACAAATTAACTTTGTCGCCTAATTTCGGCAGGTTCCTGGGGTCCTAGCCTGTTCGAATCACCATAGGTATCATTTTTTCGAGCCCCCCTTTCGATCGGAACAAAAATTTTTCTAAATTATCCAAGATTTAGGACACCCATTTTTGATTTCAAATTACGATAAAAAACTTGACCCCTTAATTAAAAATAGTTCCCGCAGTCTGATCCCTCTGAAACTTGGTTTCGAGGTTGATCCTGCGGAAGACTACTCAGTGGGTCAGTCAAAATTCAAAATTTTTCAAAAAATTCGGGAAAAATCAAGGGTGGAAAATTCGGAAAATTTTTTGAAAAAAGTTTTTCCGATTTCCGGGAAAGGGCTATAGGAGGATTCGGGCGGTCCTCCTGAGTGCCCTGATACCCCTCATCAAATTTTTGGACCCGGGATCGAGGAGATATTCACATTTATTGTGAATTAAAAATTCCCGAATTCGAAATCCTTGATTCTCCCGCTGTAGTTGGCCTATCCTTAGTTAAGTTCTGTGTTTGTATTGTCGACCGTCCCCCTATTGGGGACGTTAAACCCCTTTAAATTGGAATTGTTATTTATTTTATTTTATTTTACTTTATTATTCTATTTTAAAAACTTTTAAATATTAAAATCTAGTCTAATTTAATACTTTTAAAACATTTTATTCATTTTAATAATTATATTTATACACATATACAAATTCCAATTTAAATTTTAATTTTAATTTTATTCTGAATATTTAAAATTTTTAAAATTTTAAATTTTTAAAATTTTATCTTAAGTTACCTGTGATAGTCCCCTATTGGGGCGTAAAATTAGTTTTAAATTTTTGTTGTGTTGTGACCGTCCCCCCTATTGGGGACGTTAAATTGTTTTAATTAAATAAGTCTGTTTTATGTTGTGACCGTCGCCCTATTGGGGACGTTTTAAAAATTTTAATTAGTATAGCTAATCTGTGATAGTCCCCTATTGGGACGTTAAAGTCTTTTAAATAGATAAGTTCGTGTTTGTGTTGTGACCGTCCCCCCTATTGGGGACGTTAAATTATTTTAATTATAAGTCTGTGTTTGTGTGTTGACCGTCCCCCCTATTGGGGACGTTAAAGTTTTAAATTTAATTTATAGTCATTTGACCGTCACCCCTATTGGTGACGTCATTTTAAATTAATATTTACGAAAATTTAAAACATGGCACCGCCGCAGGGCAAGAATGTAAAGATAATAACAGTCGCACACACAGACGAGAGGCCGCGAATAGCCCCGTCTAATGCACAGCCCAGTGCTCGCCCGGTGGAGACCGCAACGGGGAAGGCTAATAGATTGTACCAGACCGCTAAGTCCCAACTGGAGCAGTCCGGGAACCTGAAGTCGTCCATCAAGGAGGCTGTCCTGGAAAGTTTATCCGAACTGTACGGGACGGTCCTCCAGGTGGACGAACGACTGCGCTCCCTGGAACTCCAGTTGGTGAAAGTGCGGCGGGAAGGGGAAGAAAATCTTAAAAATAAAATAGAAGAAAAAGAAAAATTCATAAACTCATTATTAGAAAAACTGAACTGGGGGGAAAAAATTGGGGAATTAGTCAGCAATACAGAAGATATAAAGAAAATGATAAATTTTGATGTACTAGGTAGATTTGACGAGTATCCCCGGGTAGAGCGCTGTGCGGGAATGTGAAAAAATTGGAGGGCCTGATGGAAGAGATACAGAATGTAAGGAGGGTGATAGAGGATACGGGGGTGAAGGTGGACACGGTCGGGACGCGGGTGGGGGGGGTCGAGGGTAAGCTGACGGAGTACGGAGAAACCGTAAGGGATACCGGAAAGGCCATTGAGACCCTCAAAGCATCGGCGTCAACGTACGCCGAGGCGACGAGGGCTCCGAAGCCAAAGGTTCAGCTTCCCCCGTGCCGCCCCAATCACGCGCTGATCGTGTCCTCCACCACCCCCAAGGATACGAGCGATAGCGTGATAGGGAAAGTCAGAGAGGCCCTCGATGCGCGTAGGACGGGGATCCAAATTGAAAGGGTCAGGAAAATAAGGGACGGAAAGATTGTGATCAGCTGCGGGGATCGGCCGGGGCTGGAGAAGACCCAAAGTCGACTCAAGTCCCAGGCTGGTCTCAAACTCGAGCCCGCGGCGAACCGAGACCCGAGAGTGATAGTCCGGAATGTGTTCGGCTACAACACTGAGGCTGACATTATAGAGTCCTTAAAATGTCAGAATCAGAAGTTGTGGCGGGACCTGGATCCGGCGCACTTTAGGGTCAAGGAAGTTTACCGTAGGAAGGCGCGGAACCCTCACCAGGTCCATGTGGTGTTACAGGTCTCCCCTCAGGTTTGGCGCAAGCTGACCGAGGCGGGGACCATCTACATCGACATACAGGGCCTGACTGCCGAGGACCAGTCGCCGCTGGTGCAGTGTACCCGCTGCCTGGGCTACGGCCACGGCCGCAGAAACTGTAAGGAGACGGTGGACCTTTGCAGCCACTGCGGGGGGGGGCACGACCGAACGAAGTGTCCTTCCCGAGTGGATGGGAGGCCCCCCGTCTGCAGGAACTGCGACCGGGCTGGGTTCCAGGAGGCGGGCCACAATGCGTTCAGCGGAGACTGCCCTATCCGGCGGAAGTGGGACGGTATCGCGCGTTCTTCGGTGAGCTACTGCTGAGGGCACCGCAGCTGTACCAGAGTGTAAGGGAAGCTTTGTGGTCTTCCAAGCCAACCTCCAGCGTGCCCGTCTGGCGACGCAGGAACTGGTCATGGACGCGCACAGGGGTGGTGTTGGAGTCGCCTTAATCCAGGAACCTTACGTCGGCTCAGAGGGGGGGGTCGGTAGCTTCCGTGGCGTCAGGGTGGTACAGAGAGAGGACGCCAGGACCAAACCCGTCAAGGCGGCAGTCATGGTCTTCCGTGAGGACCTGGAGGTTCATGTGAACCCCCAGATAATCACTGAGAACATCGTGGCTGTCGTCCTTAAGGCGGGAGATTGGAACGTAGCGGTCGTCTCTGTCTACCTTGAAGGCACGGAGGACATCGAACCATACCTGGCGCAAGTGCGAGACTTCCTGGGGAAGGTCGGCACCAACAGGGTCCTTGTGGGCGGCGATTGGAATGCATGGAGTCCGTGGTGGGGGAGCGTCGGGGAGGACGCCAGAGGCGAAACCCTTCGGGGGTTCTTTGATGACCTGGAGCTGCACGTATTGAACAAAGGAGTCGTCCCCACCTTCGATACGATCCGGGGGGGCAGGAGGTACACGAGTCATGTCGATGTCACCGTCTGCACCCACGGGTTGTTGAGAAGCGTCCGTGAATGGAGGGTGGACGACTCCGTGACCAATTCGGATCACAGGACGATACGTGTAGTCCTGGGTCTCAGGGTTCCGCCGGGGGGCAACGCTAGGTGGACTACCCGACGTTTCAATACCCGGAAGGCTGAATGGGGTCGTTTCGCCGAGGAAATGCGTAGTGGGTTGGCCGAGCGGGGACTAACCCCGGAGGCCGTTAGTCTGGTTACCGACCGAAACCAGTTGGAAGAGGCGGTAACCAGATACATAGAATGCGTGGAGGAGGCGAGCAAAAAGTCTATCCCTCCCCACAAACCCCCTAAAACAAAGAAACGCTTTCCTTGGTGGAACGATGAGCTTGAAAGGCTGCGGCGCGAAGTAAACACGAAACGCCGCCGGGTTCGATGTGCGGCACCGCGTCGCAGAGAATGTGTGGTTGACGAGTACCTGATCGCTAAGGCGGAGTATGAACGGAGGGTTGTCAGCGCCCAAACGGAGGGATGGAAGGCATTTACCTCGATGCAAGAGCGGGAGTCTATGTGGGATGGGATCTACCGGGTGCTGAGAAGAGCGGCGGGTCACCGCGAGGACCAGCTCCTCGTGGAGGGCGGAGTTGTGCAGAGCCCGGACCAGTCGGCCGCGCTGCTAGCCAGGACATTCTTCGCCGATGACGATGACGGTACAGACTCCGAAGTCCACGCCGTCATCCGAAGCCGAGCGGACCTGGTTGGCATGCGCCTACCTGATGACACCGACGACCCCCAGATCACCAGGGGAGAGTTGGTTCGGACTCTGCGCAGCTTCAACCCTAAAAAGGCGCCGGGTCAGGATGGGTTCACCAGCGACATATGCTGGCACGCCATATGCGCGAGCGAACAGTTGTTCATTACCATCCTGAACCGGTGTCTTGACCTGGCGTGCTTTCCAGCGCCGTGGAAGGAGGCTTCTGTCGTGGTGCTCAGGAAACCAGCGCGTCCAGACTATGCCCGCGCAAAGTCGTACCGCCCCATTGGACTCCTTTCCATCTTGGGCAAGATCTTTGAGAAAATTCTGTGTCGTCGAATCCGATGGCACGTCTTGCCCAAGTCCAATGCAAGGCAGTATGGCTTCACACCGCAGCGGAGCACGGAGGACACGCTGTATGACCTGATGCAGCACGTTAGGGGTGTTCTTTCCAGGAAAGAGACCGCTCTCATGGTCTCTCTCGACATTGAGGGAGCGTTCGACAACGCGTGGTGGCCGGCCATAAAGTGCAGAATGATAGAGAAAGGTATCCCCGTAAACCTAAGGCGTCTTGTCGAGGATTACTTCCGGGACCGAAGCGTTGCTGTGCACTACGCGGGAAGGACTGTGCGGAAGGCGCAGACCAAAGGCTGTGTCCAAGGCTCTATAGGTGGACCTCTGTTTTGGAACATGCTGCTGGACCCCCTCCTGGACAGCCTGGATGGGCTGGGCGCGTACGTGCAGGCGTTCGCGGACGATATCGTGTTGGTGTTCTCCGGGCATACTGCACTCGAGATCCAGCGGGATGCCAATGCCGCCCTGGCTGTTGCGCGGGACTGGGGTGTCGTAAATAAGCTGCGCTTTTCCGCCGAAAAGACTCAGGCGATGGTAGTCACGCGCAAGCTTAAGTACGACGCTCCGGTTGTGCAGCTGGGCGGGGTTGACATTTCGATGGTGAACGAGCTCAAGATCCTCGGGGTCATCGTCGACAGTAAACTAACCTTTAACAGTCACGTTGCCTACGCTTGTCGTAAGGCAACGGACCTGTATAGGAAACTGTCGACGATGGCTCGGGTGGAATGGGGCTTGTGCTCGGAGATCATCAGGACGATATATTTCGCGGTCGTCGAACCGACGATCCTGTACGGCGCGAGCTCCTGGGCGAAGGCCGCCGAAAAGATCTCTGTGCAAAGGTCCTTTGCTACCGTCCAGAGGGGATTTGCACAGAAGATTGCTAGGTCACATCGTACGGTGTCGCTCAACGCAGCGCTCACGCTGGCCGGGCTCCTCCCGCTTGACCTCCGGGTCTGGGAGGCGGCCCGATTGTTCGAGAGCAAACGGGGACGCCCGATCGACGAGCTGGACTCCCGCGAACTGGAGGAGCGTGTGGCCTTTACCGAGGCTCCTCACCCTGCCAGTGAGCCGGACGTAGATTACGTATGTCTGGAAGGTATGCTCCCCGAACATGTAGCCCAGCTACACCTTCCCGAGCATCTGATTTACACTGACGGTAGTAAGTCTGATGACGGGGTCGGGGCAGCGTACACTTATTGGCGGGATGGGGTCGAGGTCCGGACGAGACGGTTGAGGCTGGAGCCGATGTGCACCGTCTTTCAGGCGGAGCTGCTCGCGATAGCCAGGGCTACGGACCTGGTTGTCGAGAGGAACTTCGCCAGCGCGGCGGTGCTAAGCGACTCCCGTTCTTCGCTGGACTTGATCCGGAACCCGGACACGCGCCATCCCCTCGCTACCCATATTCGGAAGAATATTAGGGAGTTGCAGGGGAGGGGTAAAACCCTCCGGTTCTTTTGGGTGAAGGCTCACGTCGGGATACCCGGCAACGAGCGCGCCGACGAATTGGCCAGGCTAGCGGCCAAGGCTAGGGTCGCCCCGGCCTATGACAGGTGTCCAATCTCATATGTCAAACGACGACTGAGAGAGGGCGCGGTCCGGCGCTGGAACAGCAGGTACACCGAAGGAGCCACAGCGGAGGTCACCCGCATGTTCTTCCCTGATGCATGGTGCGCTTATCGGACCATGAGGTGCCTCGACAGGACGTCTGGGTGGGCGCAAGTGCTGACGGGGCATGGAGGATTCGCGGCATATTTATATAAGTTTAAGCTTAAAGATAGCGACTCATGTGTGTGCGACCCAGAGGTCGCAGAGACGGTGCAGCACCTCCTATTCGAGTGCCCGAGGCATGACCGTGACAGATGCGACCTGGAATTAAGTACAGGAAAAAGCTTAAATGAAACATCAATCGCTAGTATAATAGCGGATAAACACTCCAGGCCGCATCTGGAGCGGTTCTGCCTCAAAGTTGTAAAAGCAGCAAATGAGAGAAACAAAACTAGGTAGACAGGAGGATGCTGCACATAGTATGTAATTTTTAACCATTCTATATTCAATTCCAATTTTGTAATTTGTTTTAACATTTTAATTGTATTTATTGTTTTAATTATTCAATTCCAATTTTATTTTAAATTTAATTATTTATTTTCATTTTAAATCATTATAATTCAATTTTATATTTCAATTTTAATTATTTATTTCATTTTAATTTTATTCCAATGTCAATTTTAATCCAGTTTTTAAAATTTTATTGTAATTATTTTATTTTATCTTATTTTTATTCTGAATTTTAATTATTTTATGGTTTTAATTATTTATTGAATTGAATTGTTATTTATATGTGAATGGTTTTATATTGTGCGACCGAGCCATCGGCAAGGCCACAGTACAAAAATGTAATTAATTTTAAGTAGTTTTAAGAAAATCTGTACTGTGGTAAATAATAAATATTAAAATTCTTGCCATGCAAGAAAGACCCGAGGGCAATAACACCCTGCGATGGCGGGTGCCTTTAAATAAAAAAAAAAAAAAAAAAAAAACCATCAAGGTCAACAAATATTACGAGCTCACAAACGAACTCACTCGAAATAGGTTCGTCGTGGATTTATACGCGGTAGAAGTGGGAGCGAGAGGTATAACGGCTAAATCTCTCTACAACCTGCTAAAGGACTTGGGCCTGTCCAGAACTCACATCAATTCGTTCTTGGAACGTACTTCGAAGGCAGCCCTAGTAGGTTCTTTTCAAATATGGTTGGGTAGGGAGAGGAGCTTGGACAGTGGAGGTGAGCGTTTAACGCGCGTTAGTTAGGGGCCCCTTAAACCTACACCTGGGTCGCAAGTCCCAGGCACTGTTGAAGCTCCACTCCCTGCAACGCAATGGACCCGGCACCCGCACGGTGAATCCATTGAATGCTAAGAGGTTTCGTCTCCTTAATAATAAATATTTTTTTTTATTTCAAACAAGCTTGAAAAGTTAACTTTTTACTGATCTAGTAGCTCCACCGCAACTCATAACATCTCACCAGGAGGACATAAAACCGGGCGGCTGATGTTTCACTGGAGGATGAAAGTGAAAACTTTCATTTTAATTATGTTCTACTTGTATTTGTGATTTGGTTTTATTTTTATGTGTGTGTGAACTCGTGCAGACTGATTTTCAAGCTTTTCAAAGGTTATTTTTTGCTTTTCTATTCAGTGATTAAAAATACTGCAGACCATACCTGTAGCTTCTATTATTATTAATGTGACAATAATGATTTTCCTTCTTGCAGGAGGTTTCTTTACCTGAACTATATTTGCTTTACTTCATTATATAGCTTTGAAGATTACGAGCATAATAAGCTTCAATTACTAGGAAGATAATGTTATAGTTCAAGCCAGCTAACACAAGCTCTCACACACATAAAATACAACCATCACCCAGACACAAGTAGACTATATAAAATAAAGATAGTTTCACTTTCACCCTCTTGTGAAACATCACCAGCGGTGTTTTATATTCTCCTAGTAGGATTTTATGAATTGGTGACGTTTAACCAAACGAGAGAAAATTATTCCTCCACATTTCTCATAAGTTTATTTTAGTTATAATTAAGTTACACGCAAATTAAATATTGGGTGCAAGCAAATACGAGATTGTTAAGCGTTTACTGATTGATAAGGTATTAATTTTAATAAACAATGCAACAAAATTATTAAATAATTAAATTATACAAAATAATAATAATAATGAAATATTAAATTACACAAAATAATTCAACTACAAGCAAACATTAGCTACAGCATGAGATTGAAAGAAAGAAAGATCACCTTGATAGTTACTCTGACTTAATATTAATTGAGGAATCATGTTTTGTATGCAACACTGAACGATGATCGTCCACTGCTCTACGAACTCGAAAATAATACAAATTATTTTATGAAAACAAATTCACTTTCATCAAACAAGATTCCATAAAATAACAATAAAAAATGGATAACGTAATAAGGTCCGATTCAAATAAATTAGGCCATGACACACACGGGGACGATACCGGTTCCTCCACGTTGGTGCCCCTTTTTTTTTTTTTTTTTTATATAGGGTTTTCCATTAAGGGCGCTTTTTATTTGGAAGGTCTATCGACCCCATTATGTATGGAATATGACATCATTCAAATGACCGCCACGGCTTCGGTTGGTGGCGCGCACACGAAAGGTCCAATTTTCGATGACTCTGGCGCACAAATCGGGCTGTATTTGATCGATGGCGTGGCGTATGTTGACTTTGAGGGCATCGGTGGTTTGCGGCTTGTTGGCATAGACCTGCGACTTAAGAAAACCCCACAAGAAAAAGTCCAGCGGGGTCAAATCGCACGATCTCGGTGGCCAGTTCACGTCGCCTCCGCGCGAGATGACCATGTCCAGAAATTGCTCGTGCAGAACTTCCATCGTAGCGTGTGCTGTGTGGCACGTAGCGCCGTCCTGTTGAAACCACATGTTGTCCAGATCCATATTCTCGATTTCAGGCCAAAAGAAGTTGGTTATCATCGACCGGTATCGCTCACCATTGACGGTGACGGCCACACCATTATCGTTTTCGAAAAAATACGGACCAATCACGCCTCCGGCCCAAAATCCGCACCAAACAGTCACTTTCTGCGGGTGCATTGCCACTTGGTGAACCTCGTGTGGATTGGTCTCGTCCCAAATACGGCAATTTTGCTTGTTGACATAGCCATTCATCCAAAAATGCGCCTCGTCGCTGAAGATGATTTTTTTGCCAAAATCGGCGTCAACTTCCAACTGCTCTAATGCCCAGTCAGCGAACACACGGCGCTGTCTATGGTCATTAACCTTGAGCTCTTGGGTCAGCTGGATCTTGTACGGGTGCAGGCTCAAGTCACAACGCAAAATTCGCCAAGTTGTCGTCTGCGAAAGGCCGAGTTCCTGTGCGCGACGCGGAATTGACTGCCGCGGGTTTTCGAGGACACTGTCGCGCACAGCGGCGATATTCTCGGCAGATCTCGCGTTACGTTGACGCACGGGAACCGGCTGATTGTTAACTGACCCGGTTGACTCGAATTTGTCCACCAATCGACGGATAGTCGACTCGGCAGGACGATCATCGCGACCGTAAAACGGGCGAAGTGCGCGGAACGTTGCTCGAACTGAAGACCCATTTTCATAAAACAATTTTATGATTTGCACGTGCTGCTCGACACTGTAACCTGCCATGGTGGTTTGGGAGGACGGAATGAATATAACACACTGCATTTGACAGCTGTCACTCAAACAACATGGCCGCAATCAGCTGTCAAAGTTCAAGCGTCCCTATTGGAAAACCCCATAAAAGGGAAAATCATCATATGACCCCTCTTGTCCTGGGTGGGGCAAGAGGGAGTTTCAGACTCTTACTGACTAAAAACCCCCCCGTACCTTCTCCTGCTCCGAGCCAGGCCGCGGTACATCATTTCGCTTGCACCCGCAACCCGGCTTGGCAACGGCTCTCGGGCCCCATCTGTGGTGGTCAGATGTCTCTGTCGCGCGCGGTACGCTACGCGCCGTACGCTACGCGCCGTACGCTTAGGTCTGGTTCTGATCGGGCGACAAGCTACCCATGCTCGCCGTCCGCAGACCCGCGCTTACGGTGGCTGAAGGTCATCTCGCGATCCCCAACGCCTGGAGCGTCCTCTGCAGTGTCTGGGGCGTGAGGAGGATCGTTCCCTCATGCGCTCCGCGTCCTCCTTAGCTAGCATGACTGCTTCGCAAAAGAAGGAGACGGCTTCCCAGTGCCTCTTGCTCCGCACCATGGCCTGAACTAAAGCCGCACGCGAGAGGTCGCCGCCGCCGATGACTACCCTGAGGACACGGCGGTGCTCAGCCTAAGCTGGGCACTCCGCCACCGTATGCTCGACCGTGTCCTCTGGCTGGTCGTCGCAATGTCGACACCCGGGCGTCTCCTCCCTCCGTATCCGAAACAGGTACCTCCCAAAACATCCGTGCCCGGAAAGCACCTGCGTCAGGCGGAAGGTGAGCACGCCGTAGCGTCTCTCCAGCCACTCCTCAAAGATTGGTTTTACCGCTGCGATAGTAGCGAGCCCAGCCTTCGGCTGAGACAATCGTTCCTTCCACTGTGTCATGAGATCACGCTGGAGTTCATCTTGCCACGCTCTGATCTGGCACGGCAGCGGAGCTTGGCCCTGGCGACAAGCTTCAGCGCGCAAACTGAAGACCTGCGCAAGCGCCTTCGCCTCTCGATCCCAGGGCGGTGATCCGGCAAGGAGGGTCGCAGCCTCTCCGGAAATAGTGCGATAACCACGGATTATCCGAATGGCCATAACCCTCTGGGACGCGATCAGCGTACGAGCTGGACGCCGGCTCAGATTTAGCGCCCACACAGGGGCTCCGTAGAGGACCATGGACCGCATGATTCCCAAATATAACCTCCGGCAGGAGGCATTCGGACCCCCCAAGTTAGGAAGGAGCCGCTTGAGCGCAGCCCCTGTCCGTTCCAGCTTAGGAGCCAAACGTCGGAAGTGTTCCGCGAAGTTCCACCGGCTATCGAGGACAAGACCTAGGTACTTCATCGTCGACTCGATGCCGATGGTAACCCCTCCCGCCGTTATTCGGGACCCACCTGCAGGTGGTGCATTCCGCTGGCTGTAAAAGCTCATGGCCTCGGACTTATGGAGCGCCACCTCGAGTCCTAACTGCCGGATCTTAGAAACGAGTGTTTCAACCGCACATGTCATCAGGTTGGCCGCCGCCTGGTGCGACCTCCCATTGGCTAACACCAGCGTGTCGTCAGCGTAACAAACCACTCTGACGCCTCCGGGAAGGTCGGTGCGCAGCACCCAGTCGTACCCGATATTCCACAGAAGCGGGCTCAGAACCGAGCCCTGTGGAACACCGCGCGACATATCTCTGCGCTTCCACTCGCCTCGCTGACCAGGGTAGATGACAGACCTCTCCATCAGGTAAGCCTCGACTACACGGCGGAGGTAGGCAGGCACCCGGTGATATCGGAGTGCCTCTAGGATGCAGCTCCAGGGCAGCGAGTTGAAGGCGTTACGTTGGTGCCCCTGGGCAACGTCTGGGTGCACCGCCCCGCCCTTTACACGGGGTGAGGTACTCAGACGGCTGAACACCGGTCTTTCTCTGTCTTTCTTTCTGTCTATAGTTTACTCTTGTTTTTGTTTTGTTTATTGTATTTATTCTATCTCTCACCGTCTTGTCTTCACTATCTTTCTCTTTATGTGTATTCTAATGCGTGATGTATGTATGTAGATGGGCAGGCTTTTACGGCCCCTAATCCCCGGAGTGTGGTGCCCGTTCTTGGGATGAATGGCGAGCGGGTGGCTCGTCCCGAGGGCACTAGGTTCGGCCCTACCTTAAAGGGCCAACTTTATGAATGGCGCATTGTAAAAATAAACTACCTCAGGAGGGTCCCAGCCTTGATGAAGCTGGGGAATCCCTCACCGGCACTCAGGTCTGCCCCGCGTATTCTACGGGGGGCAACAAACGCCAAGGGGGTCCTTTGAAGAAGGACCCCCAAAGACGAGGTGCAGTGGGCACGGATGACCATGGCTCGCATAACGGAAATGATAATGCATGTGATAAGGTACTCGTTGTTAGGTTGGAGCGAGACGTAGTGGGTACGTCGAGGACGACGCGGTCCAAAGTACGTCAGTCCTCCGTACCCCGAAGTGAACAGAGTGAGGGGAATGTGGTTCGCTCAACGCGTGGACAGAGAGATTCGGACTCGAACTCGGAACCCATGGAGACGTGCTCCGAGCTCGAAAACCCGACTTCACAAGGGACTGCCGCAGTCGGAGGAAAATTCTTCCGCTGAGGACGAGATCTGTCCCATTCGGACGAAAGCGGCAATGAAACAGTAACCTCTGTAAGATCTAAGAGGGACGAAGACGACACTAAAAGGCGACACTTCCGCAAACGCCGCGGGAATTATGCCAGCGAAACCGGACTGGTGAAGGTTGCGCCGAAGGCTACCAAGCGTGGTAGAGGCCGACCGCCAACCACAGGAGAGTACGTTGGGCCTACATCAGGCCAAAAAGGCAGTTTTGGAAGTGGAACGGGAACTCCAAAGTCTGGAACAACAGAAGGAGGAGGCGTATATTGCGAGGAGGATACTACCGCCACGCATGTCGCGACTGTTGGAGTCCCCTTCTAGCTCGGAGTGGAGCCTCAACACTGAGGACCAGGAGACGGCAAGCGCGATAGGTGCCACCATATCGACAAGCCTTGAGGCTATAGCGAAGGTGGCAACAAAATCCAAGAACCTGAGTGGACCCTTTGTCAAAATCCTAAAAGAGTCCACAAAATCCATACAGGAGGCGTGCGCCACGCTACTCAACAGAACAAAGACGAAAGAGACGAGGGTGTTGGAGGTGACAAACGCACGTCTAAAGAGAGAGCTGGCGGATATGAGGGCCGAACTAGCGGACATGAGACGCGAACTCGACAATGCGCGTCTGCAGAAGCCCAAATCACGGACGGTCTCTTCCAACGGAGGTCTCAACGTGGAAGAGCTCCTGCAGCGGGCCGTTCGGGAGGCCGTTTCATTAATGAGTGCCCGTATGGACGCCCGACTCGAGAGTCTGAGTGAACGGCTCTTACCGGAACCTCGAGTGCGACTATCGCTTGCCTCGGACAAGCGGAGAGACAATGCGGCCCCAACAATAACATCCGCGGGGCCATCGCGAGAGAAGGAAAGGCGTAACGAGTCAACCCCTGCGGTTACGAAGCTCATGCCACCGGCAAATCCGGGCCCAGGGGTGAATTTTCTTATGAAAAAGAAACGCCAGACTGCTGCTGCTGCTGAAGCGGCGAGTAAAAGACGCTATACACCGCAAGTCACAGCGGCATCGGATCAACCTCCTAACGAGAGCTGGGCAACGGTGGTCAAAAGGAAGACCAAGAAGGGGCCTCCAAAAGGAAATAGTGGGCAGGCCTCAAAGCAGAAGGAAAAGGGGAAACGAAAGCTCCGTTCCCCCAAGTCCGAGGCCGTAGTCCTTACCCTACAGCCAGGGGCAGAAGAGCGCGGAATAACGTACAAGTCTGTCTTAGAGGAAGCAAAACGGCGAGTTGACCTGGCTGCGCTGGATATTCCGGCTGTCAAGTTCAGGCTGGCTGTCACCGGAGCTCGCATTCTAGAGATCTCGGGTGACGCCAGCAAACAGAAAGCGGACGCCATGGCCAATAGGCTAAAGGAAGTGTTGGAGGGGGAGAACATGCGCATTTCTCGGCCACAGAAATTTGTTGAGTTGCGGGTGAGCAGTCTCGACGACTCCGCCACTGCCGAAGAAATCGCGGAGGCCGTTGCGAAGCCAGGCAATTGCTTGCCCGGCGATATCAGGGTGGGAGAGGACGCGGAACTGCCTGGATAAGGTGTCCTGTAGAAGCCGCCAAGATGGTGACGGCACCGACTGTCAGGGTGTGTGTGCGGTGGACGGTGGCACGGATACAGCTGCTGCCCGAACGGCCGATGCGATGCTATCGTTGTCATGAGCCGGGGCATACGCGGGCAACCTTTTTTTTTTTGTTGGCGCACTGGGAATGCCTTACGCATCCCCTTCCGTCGGGGGACGGAGAGGGGTATGTGGGACTCCCCGGGAAATGGTTCCCGGTATACCCACTAAAATAACCCAGTGGCGCTCCGATCTCGCCTGACTGACGGGGAGCTGGGAATTCGGTTTGCATCCAGCCCCTCGCCGGCGATTGCCCGCCTTGTGGCAGACCCCTCACGCCCCCCGGGTGGGGGAGGGCTTTGTTGTGGCCGGAGCGCACGGCCGTATCTGGCCATCGCTAGAGGTGTGCGCTGTGATGCAGGCAGTAGCGCCCCCGCGCTGGCTGCCCGCCGCACACCCCCAGAGGCGGGTGAAGGTGGACGCTGTGTGCGCCGCCTTCCGCCCCTTCTTCTTCTGCGGAGCGCTGGCGCGAGGGGATCGTTCTCACGCTCCCGTTCCGCCGCCTCCTTCTGTGACATTACGTCCTCGCAGAAGGAGGCTACCGCAGCCCACGCCTCCTCGCTCCCCAGCATGGCGATGATCACACCAGGGAGCGAGAGGTCGTTACCGACAGCTGCCACCAGACAGGCGGAGCTCGGCCCACGACGGACACACCTCTAGGGTGTGCTCTGCCGTGTTCACCGCAGCCCCGCACTGGTGGCACGACGGGGACTCCTCCCTCCCGATCCGGTGGAAGTACGATCCGAAGCAGCCATGCCCGGACAGCACCTAGACCAGACGGAAGGAGAGGGAGCCGTGTGACCGTTCGAGCCAATTCTTAAGGACGGGCCCGATCGCGTCCAGCGTCCTTCGGCGGAATGTTGCGGTGGCGAGATCCTCCGTCCAATGTTGGACGACCGCGTCCCTCACCTCCTCACGAACGGCCTCCCGCTCTGACCCGCCGGGGCGCTGGCCTAGTGCCCGTTGTTCCGCCGTCCATTCGTAGACTCTGGCAAGCACCCACGCTTCGAGCTCCCAAGGAGGAGTGCCCGCCAGAGCGCACGCCGCCGCGAGGCTAACCGTGCGGTAAGCCATCGCGACCCGCTGCGCAATGGCCCTTTGGGACCTTCGGAGGGCGGCTGCGTTCTCCCTCCTATGGAGGGAGTCTGCCCAAATTGGGGCACCGTAAAGGGCCATACTCTTCAAGATGCCGGCATATAGTCGCCGGCATCGATTCCCGGGTCCCCCGATGTTTGGGAGGAGCCAGGAAAGGGCTCCCGCGGTCTTCAGCAGGCGCTTCGATAGCCCGCTAAAATGAGGGCCGAAGCGCCACCTGCTGTCGAGTATCAGGCCCAGATATTTCATCTGGGCCTGCACCCCGATGCGGACGCCCGCCACATTAATGTGAGCGTCCGGCGGCTGGCGTTGCCGAGGCCCGTGGAAGAAGACGGCCTCGGTTTTGGGTAACGCCACCGTCAGCCCCAAGCGGGAGATCCTGTCAGCGACCAAGGATCCTCCCGCGGAGGCCAGGCTGGCCGCCATTTCGAAATTTCTCCCGCGAGCAGTCAGGAAAGTGTCATCTGCATAGCAGATGACAGACGTGCCTCGGGGAAGGTTTCCCCGCAGGAGCCAGTCAAATCCGATGTTCCACAGGAGCGGTCCTAGGACAGAACCCTGTGGGACACCGGACTTGATGTCGTACCGTCGCAGTCGGCCCGTCCTATCTGCGACGAGGACCGAACGGTCCTGTAAATAGTCCGCTAGGAGGCCCTTCAAATATGGAGGCACTCCGTGGTAGCGGAGAGCCTCTAGGATAGTGGAGTGGGGGACGGAGTTGAATGCGTTAGCTATGTCAAAGGACACAGCCAACAGTCCATCCCCCGTTTCCATCGCCTCGCTCACCTGTCTCCTCAGACGGGACAGGGCGTCCACTGTCGAACGCTCAGCCCGAAAGCCGAACTGAGCATCCGACAGGTCCGGGCCAACTGTGCGCAGGTGCGTCTTGAGCCGGGCGGCGAGTATTCTCTCGAACATTTTACCGACCTCATCGAGTAACACGATGGGTCGGTATGCTGAGGGGGAGTCCAGAAGGAACTTCCGCAGAAGGCACAATTGGCCCTCCTTCCATGGCTTCGGGAATCTCTCGGACGCCAAACACGCTCCAAAAAGGTCCCTAAACCGTGGTCCCATCTGGGAAGCGACGATGGCCACCACCTTCGCGGGGATGCCATCCGGCCCTGGGGCCGTCTTCTTACTACGGAGGCAGGCGACTGCCTCTTTTAACTCCTCCTCCGTAACAGGAGGGACCTCATCCACCTAATGAGATCTAAGATTTTCGCGAGTATTCATTTAAATGAAACTAGTATTTTTCGGATTTACTACGCGGATTTTATTATTTAAAAACTACATAATCCCGACGTTTCGGTTACTTTGCAGCAACCGTGATCACGGGCAGACGAGGTGTGAATGTCTGTCAGTTGGTCCTTGTTATTTATCATCTACCGCCATCGATTTCTTAATTTTCTGGCGTACCGCTCTGGATGCCGGCAGAATGCGCTCACGGTGTCTTGAGGTCCTGCGGTGTGGTTTCGGACATGGGATTTTATATTTTTAAGAACGGGGTCCCAGGTGTTTGATAGATTCCAGCCATCTTCTCTATTGAAATTGGGATGTTTTTTAATTTCAATAGCCTCGCGAATTAATCTCGGTATATACTTGTCTTCCCGAGCGAGGATTTGAGGTTTATCAAAACGAATGTAGTGGCCTGGTTTGTCCATTGTGTGTTCACACACTGCTGACTTCGACGCGCGCCTGTTTTTGATGTCTGAGATGTGTTCCTTAACCCTTGTACCGATGCTCCTCTTCGTCTGTCCAATGTATGACAAGCCACAGTCACAGTCGAGTTTGTATACACCCGCTTGTTGTAAAGGAATGTTACTCTTGATTGGTCTCAAGAATTGGCTCACTTTCTTATGTGGTTTGTAAATAGTTTTAATGGAAACCTTCTTCAAGATGTTGCCTATTCTGTCAGTAACTCCCTTCACATATGGTAGTATCGCAGGTTGTCGTTCAACTGTGGGTGGCTTCAGGTGGTTCTTGCGATGCTGGCGAGGCACGGGCAGGTTGTTGATGGTGAGAGCATGTTTTACATGCTGCAGCTCGGCCTCTCGGTGGTCAGCATCACAAAGGTGTTGGGCTCTCTGTAACAAAGATTTGCCAACGGTAGCTAACTGTATAGGGTGGTGGTGCGAGTTACCGTTGAGGTACCTGTCCGTGTGTGTGGGTTTCCTATAAACAGTATGTCCCAAAGTATTGTCAGGATTCCTAATGACAAGTATATCAAGGAAAGCTAAAGAATTATTTGCCTCCAATTCTATAGTAAACTGAATCTTACTATTGATAGAATTAAGATGGTTCAGAAAAGCAGATGTTTTATTTTTATTTAATATTGTGAAGGTGTCATCTACATACCGTTTATATATTAAAGGTCTTATAGGAGGAGAGCAAAGGGCTCGCACCTCGAAGTCTTCCATGAATATGTCAGCGACAACGGGGGAAACCGGCGAACCCATTGCAACTCCATCTACTTGTATGTAGAATTCATCCTTCCACATGAGGTAGCCAGATGTTAGGCAATGCTTTAATAGTTCTGCATATTCTATAGGCATATTGTTATCCTTTAACTTACCTCTTACAATCTCAATGCAGTCAAGAACAGGTATACTAGTGAATAATGACTGTACATCGAAACTGACCATACTGTCATTGTCGCTTAATTTTAGGTGTTTTAAATCTTTGACAAATTGGTAGGAATCCTTAACAAATGACTTTGTGTGGCCCCGGAGTGGTGATAATATCTTTGAAAGAAATTTAGCCAGTTTATAAGTTGGTGAGTCAATCTGGCTTACTATTGGGCGTAATGGAACATCTTGTTTATGGATTTTAGGCAACCCATACAATTTTGGAGGTTTTGCACACGATGGTACGAGTGATTTGATATCAAGATTAAGTTTTGAACTGTATTTGTTTATTAAAAATTTTGTTTCTGTTAAAACTTTAGTTGTCGGGTCTTTGTTAACTTTTTTATAAATAGAATTATCTGAAAGTATTTCGATTATTTTATTATCATAATCACTCGTATCCATTATTACGGTCGCGTTCCCTTTATCTGCACGGAGGACAGTCAGGTCTTCATTGTTGCGAAGTTGTTTGAGTGCAACCGATTCCTGACGAGAGATATTTTGTCGAGGCAATTTGCTCCGGCGCAGAACATACGAAACATCCTGCCGGATTGCTTCAGACTCTTCTCTCGTGACATGATTTTTATGAAGACATTCCTCAACGTTACAGATAATGTCTTCGAACGGTAATTTTGATGGCACTGGTGCAAAATTCAATCCTTTTTTAAGGATCTCAACGGTTTCTTTATCTAAAGTTTGTTTTGACAGATTGACAACAGTTACCGATGTTTGTGTTGCCCGACTTAAATTAATATTATAATTATTGCCATTACTATTACAACTTTTAATTTTTTCCGTTAATTTTTTAAATTTATTAATTTTATTATTTTTCAATTGATTATACGTGAATTGTTCACGTTTATTAATAATATCAAAACATTTTTGCCAATCTGTCTTTGACAAACATTTTTCGATTTCGTAACTCAGAACATCAATTTCAAAATCTAACTGCCGTGCATCCGACCGATGTTGTCTAATAAGATGACAAAGTAACCGTTTACTTGCCTGATGGAGTATCCTGCCGCTATGTTTGATGTCTTTTTTTGGTGATATTTTGACACATGTTGGTATGATGTCGTGATCCCGGCATCTCTTGAGGAAATTCAAGGATGGTAATAGTTTGGCTTTCTTCGTCTTGAGGTACTCCAACCGGCGTATTCTATTTGCGATATCCAGTCCGTACTGGTTCACATAATGAGATCTAAGATTTTCGCGAGTATTCATTTAAATGAAACTAGTATTTTTCGGATTTACTACGCGGATTTTATTATTTAAAAACTACATAATCCCGACGTTTCGGTTACTTTGCAGCAACCGTGATCACGGGCAGACGAGGTGTGAATGTCTGTCAGTTGGTCCTTGTTATTTATCATCTACCGCCATCGATTTCTTAATTTTCTGGCGTACCGCTCTGGATGCCGGCAGAATGCGCTCACGGTGTCTTGAGGTCCTGCGGTGTGGTTTCGGACATGGGATTTTATATTTTTAAGAACGGGGTCCCAGGTGTTTGATAGATTCCAGCCATCTTCTCTATTGAAATTGGGATGTTTTTTAATTTCAATAGCCTCGCGAATTAATCTCGGTATATACTTGTCTTCCCGAGCGAGGATTTGAGGTTTATCAAAACGAATGTAGTGGCCTGGTTTGTCCATTGTGTGTTCACACACTGCTGACTTCGACGCGCGCCTGTTTTTGATGTCTGAGATGTGTTCCTTAACCCTTGTACCGATGCTCCTCTTCGTCTGTCCAATGTATGACAAGCCACAGTCACAGTCGAGTTTGTATACACCCGCTTGTTGTAAAGGAATGTTACTCTTGATTGGTCTCAAGAATTGGCTCACTTTCTTATGTGGTTTGTAAATAGTTTTAATGGAAACCTTCTTCAAGATGTTGCCTATTCTGTCAGTAACTCCCTTCACATATGGTAGTATCGCAGGTTGTCGTTCAACTGTGGGTGGCTTCAGGTGGTTCTTGCGATGCTGGCGAGGCACGGGCAGGTTGTTGATGGTGAGAGCATGTTTTACATGCTGCAGCTCGGCCTCTAGGTGGTCAGCATCACAAAGGTGTTGGGCTCTCTGTAACAAAGATTTGCCAACGGTAGCTAACTGTATAGGGTGGTGGTGCGAGTTACCGTTGAGGTACCTGTCCGTGTGTGTGGGTTTCCTATAAACAGTATGTCCCAAAGTATTGTCAGGATTCCTAATGACAAGTATATCAAGGAAAGCTAAAGAATTATTTGCCTCCAATTCTATAGTAAACTGAATCTTACTATTGATAGAATTAAGATGGTTCAGAAAAGCAGATGTTTTATTTTTATTTAATATTGTGAAGGTGTCATCTACATACCGTTTATATATTAAAGGTCTTATAGGAGGAGAGCAAAGGGCTCGCACCTCGAAGTCTTCCATGAATATGTCAGCGACAACGGGGGAAACCGGCGAACCCATTGCAACTCCATCTACTTGTATGTAGAATTCATCCTTCCACATGAGGTAGCCAGATGTTAGGCAATGCTTTAATAGTTCTGCATATTCTATAGGCATATTGTTATCCTTTAACTTACCTCTTACAATCTCAATGCAGTCAAGAACAGGTATACTAGTGAATAATGACTGTACATCGAAACTGACCATACTGTCATTGTCGCTTAATTTTAGGTGTTTTAAATCTTTGACAAATTGGTAGGAATCCTTAACAAATGACTTTGTGTGGCCCCGGAGTGGTGATAATATCTTTGAAAGAAATTTAGCCAGTTTATAAGTTGGTGAGTCAATCTGGCTTACTATTGGGCGTAATGGAACATCTTGTTTATGGATTTTAGGCAACCCATACAATTTTGGAGGTTTTGCACACGATGGTACGAGTGATTTGATATCAAGATTAAGTTTTGAACTGTATTTGTTTATTAAAAATTTTGTTTCTGTTAAAACTTTAGTTGTCGGGTCTTTGTTAACTTTTTTATAAATAGAATTATCTGAAAGTATTTCGATTATTTTATTATCATAATCACTCGTATCCATTATTACGGTCGCGTTCCCTTTATCTGCACGGAGGACAGTCAGGTCTTCATTGTTGCGAAGTTGTTTGAGTGCAACCGATTCCTGACGAGAGATATTTTGTCGAGGCAATTTGCTCCGGCGCAGAACATACGAAACATCCTGCCGGATTGCTTCAGACTCTTCTCTCGTGACATGATTTTTATGAAGACATTCCTCAACGTTACAGATAATGTCTTCGAACGGTAATTTTGATGGCACTGGTGCAAAATTCAATCCTTTTTTAAGGATCTCAACGGTTTCTTTATCTAAAGTTTGTTTTGACAGATTGACAACAGTTACCGATGTTTGTGTTGCCCGACTTAAATTAATATTATAATTATTGCCATTACTATTACAACTTTTAATTTTTTCCGTTAATTTTTTAAATTTATTAATTTTATTATTTTTCAATTGATTATACGTGAATTGTTCACGTTTATTAATAATATCAAAACATTTTTGCCAATCTGTCTTTGACAAACATTTTTCGATTTCGTAACTCAGAACATCAATTTCAAAATCTAACTGCCGTGCATCCGACCGATGTTGTCTAATAAGATGACAAAGTAACCGTTTACTTGCCTGATGGAGTATCCTGCCGCTATGTTTGATGTCTTTTTTTGGTGATATTTTGACACATGTTGGTATGATGTCGTGATCCCGGCATCTCTTGAGGAAATTCAAGGATGGTAATAGTTTGGCTTTCTTCGTCTTGAGGTACTCCAACCGGCGTATTCTATTTGCGATATCCAGTCCGTACTGGTTCACAATCTAATGAGATCTAAGATTTTCGCGAGTATTCATTTAAATGAAACTAGTATTTTTCGGATTTACTACGCGGATTTTATTATTTAAAAACTACATATCCCGACGTTTCGGTTACTTTGCAGCAACCGTGATCACGGGCAGACGAGGTGTGAATGTCTGTCATTGGGTCCCTTGTTATTTATCATCTACCGCCATCGATTTCTTACTTTTTCTTGGCGTACCGCTCTGGATTCCGGCAGAATTGCGCTCACGGTGTCTTGAGTCTGCGGTGTGGTTTCGGACATGGATTTTATATTTTTAAGAACGGGGTCCCAGGTGTTTGATAGATTCCAGCCATCTTCTCTATGAAATTGGGATTTTTTTTTAATTTCAATAGCCTCGCGAATTAATCTCGGTATATACTGTCTTCCCGAGCGAGGATTTGAGTTTATCAAAACGAATGTAGTGGCCTGGTTTGTCCATTGTGTGTTCACACACATGCTGACTTCGACGCGCGCCTGTTTTTGATGTCTGAGATGTGTTCCTTAACCCTTGTACCGATGCTCCTCTTCGTCTGTCCAATGTATGACAAGCCACAGTCACAGTCGAGTTTGTATACACCCGCTTGTTGTAAAGGAATGTTACTCTTGATTGGTCTCAAGAATTGGCTCACTTTCTTATGTGGTTTGTAAATAGTTTTAATGGAAACCTTCTTCAAGATGTTGCCTATTCTGTCAGTAACTCCCTTCACATATGGTAGTATCGCAGGTTGTCGTTCAACTGTGGGTGGCTTCAGGTGGTTCTTGCGATGCTGGCGAGGCACGGGCAGGTTGTTGATGGTGAGAGCATGTTTTACATGCTGCAGCTCGGCCTCTAGGTGGTCAGCATCACAAAGGTGTTGGGCTCTCTGTAACAAAGATTTGCCAACGGTAGCTAACTGTATAGGGTGGTGGTGCGAGTTACCGTTGAGGTACCTGTCCGTGTGTGTGGGTTTCCTATAAACAGTATGTCCCAAAGTATTGTCAGGATTCCTAATGACAAGTATATCAAGGAAAGCTAAAGAATTATTTGCCTCCAATTCTATAGTAAACTGAATCTTACTATTGATAGAATTAAGATGGTTCAGAAAAGCAGATGTTTTATTTTTATTAATATTGTGAAGGTGTCATCTACATACCGTTTATATATTAAAGGTCTTATAGGAGGAGAGCAAAGGGCTCGCACCTCGAAGTCTTCCATGAATATGTCAGCGACAACGGGGGAAACCGGCGAACCCATTGCAACTCCATCTACTTGTATGTAGAATTCATCCTTCCACATGAGGTAGCCAGATGTTAGGCAATGCTTTAATAGTTCTGCATATTCTATAGGCATATTGTTATCCTTTAACTTACCTCTTACAATCTCAATGCAGTCAAGAACAGGTATACTAGTGAATAATGACTGTACATCGAAACTGACCATACTGTCATTGTCGCTTAATTTTAGGTGTTTTAAATCTTTGACAAATTGGTAGGAATCCTTAACAAATGACTTTGTGTGGCCCCGGAGTGGTGATAATATCTTTGAAAGAAATTTAGCCAGTTTATAAGTTGGTGAGTCAATCTGGCTTACTATTGGGCGTAATGGAACATCTTGTTTATGGATTTTAGGCAACCCATACAATTTTGGAGGTTTTGCACACGATGGTACGAGTGATTTGATATCAAGATTAAGTTTTGAACTGTATTTGTTTATTAAAAATTTTGTTTCTGTTAAAACTTTAGTTGTCGGGTCTTTGTTAACTTTTTTATAAATAGAATTATCTGAAAGTATTTCGATTATTTTATTATCATAATCACTCGTATCCATTATTACGGTCGCGTTCCCTTTATCTGCACGGAGGACAGTCAGGTCTTCATTGTTGCGAAGTTGTTTGAGTGCAACCGATTCCTGACGAGAGATATTTTGTCGAGGCAATTTGCTCCGGCGCAGAACATACGAAACATCCTGCCGGATTGCTTCAGACTCTTCTCTCGTGACATGATTTTTATGAAGACATTCCTCAACGTTACAGATAATGTCTTCGAACGGTAATTTTGATGGCACTGGTGCAAAATTCAATCCTTTTTTAAGGATCTCAACGGTTTCTTTATCTAAAGTTTGTTTTGACAGATTGACAACAGTTACCGATGTTTGTGTTGCCCGACTTAAATTAATATTATAATTATTGCCATTACTATTACAACTTTTAATTTTTTCCTTTTTTTTTTTAAATTTATTAATTTATTATTTTTCAATTGATTATACGTGAATTGTTCACGTTTATTAATAATATCAAAACATTTTTGCCAATCTGTCTTTGACAAACATTTTTCGATTTCGTAACTCAGAACATCAATTTCAAAATCTAACTGCCGTGCATCCGACCGATGTTGTCTAATAAGATGACAAAGTAACCGTTTACTTGCCTGATGGAGTATCCTGCCGCTATGTTTGATGTCTTTTTTTGGTGATATTTTGACACATGTTGGTATGATGTCGTGATCCCGGCATCTCTTGAGGAAATTCAAGGATGGTAATAGTTTGGCTTTCTTCGTCTTGAGGTACTCCAACCGGCGTATTCTATTTGCGATATCCAGTCCGTACTGGTTCACATAATGAGATCTAAGATTTTCGCGAGTATTCATTTAAATGAAACTAGTATTTTCGGATTTACTACGCGGATTTTATTATTTAAAAACTACATAATCCCGACGTTTCGGTTACTTTGCAGCAACCGTGATCACGGGCAGACGAGGTGTGAATGTCTGTCAGTTGGTCCTTGTTATTTATCATCTACCGCCATCGATTTCTTAATTTTCTGGCGTACCGCTCTGGATGCCGGCAGAATGCGCTCACGGTGTCTTGAGGTCCTGCGGTGTGGTTTCGGACATGGGATTTTATATTTTTAAGAACGGGGTCCCAGGTGTTTGATAGATTCCAGCCATCTTCTCTATTGAAATTGGGATGTTTTTTAATTTCAATAGCCTCGCGAATTAATCTCGGTATATACTTGTCTTCCCGAGCGAGGATTTGAGGTTTATCAAAACGAATGTAGTGGCCTGGTTTGTCCATTGTGTGTTCACACACTGCTGACTTCGACGCGCGCCTGTTTTTGATGTCTGAGATGTGTTCCTTAACCCTTGTACCGATGCTCCTCTTCGTCTGTCCAATGTATGACAAGCCACAGTCACAGTCGAGTTTGTATACACCCGCTTGTTGTAAAGGAATGTTACTCTTGATTGGTCTCAAGAATTGGCTCACTTTCTTATGTGGTTTGTAAATAGTTTTAATGGAAACCTTCTTCAAGATGTTGCCTATTCTGTCAGTAACTCCCTTCACATATGGTAGTATCGCAGGTTGTCGTTCAACTGTGGGTGGCTTCAGGTGGTTCTTGCGATGCTGGCGAGGCACGGGCAGGTTGTTGATGGTGAGAGCATGTTTTACATGCTGCAGCTCGGCCTCTAGGTGGTCAGCATCACAAAGGTGTTGGGCTCTCTGTAACAAAGATTTGCCAACGGTAGCTAACTGTATAGGGTGGTGGTGCGAGTTACCGTTGAGGTACCTGTCCGTGTGTGTGGGTTTCCTATAAACAGTATGTCCCAAAGTATTGTCAGGATTCCTAATGACAAGTATATCAAGGAAAGCTAAAGAATTATTTGCCTCCAATTCTATAGTAAACTGAATCTTACTATTGATAGAATTAAGATGGTTCAGAAAAGCAGATGTTTTATTTTTATTTAATATTGTGAAGGTGTCATCTACATACCGTTTATATATTAAAGGTCTTATAGGAGGAGAGCAAAGGGCTCGCACCTCGAAGTCTTCCATGAATATGTCAGCGACAACGGGGGAAACCGGCGAACCCATTGCAACTCCATCTACTTGTATGTAGAATTCATCCTTCCACATGAGGTAGCCAGATGTTAGGCAATGCTTTAATAGTTCTGCATATTCTATAGGCATATTGTTATCCTTTAACTTACCTCTTACAATCTCAATGCAGTCAAGAACAGGTATACTAGTGAATAATGACTGTACATCGAAACTGACCATACTGTCATTGTCGCTTAATTTTAGGTGTTTTAAATCTTTGACAAATTGGTAGGAATCCTTAACAAATGACTTTGTGTGGCCCGGAGTGGTGATAATATCTTTGAAAGAAATTTAGCCAGTTTATAAGTTGGTGAGTCAATCTGGCTTACTATTGGGCGTAATGGAACATCTTGTTTATGGATTTTAGGCAACCCATACAATTTTGGAGGTTTTGCACACGATGGTACGAGTGATTTGATATCAAGATTAAGTTTTGAACTGTATTTGTTTATTAAAAATTTTGTTTCTGTTAAAACTTTAGTTGTCGGGTCTTTGTTAACTTTTTTATAAATAGAATTATCTGAAAGTATTTCGATTATTTTATTATCATAATCACTCGTATCCATTATTACGGTCGCGTTCCCTTTATCTGCACGGAGGACAGTCAGGTCTTCATTGTTGCGAAGTTGTTTGAGTGCAACCGATTCCTGACGAGAGATATTTTGTCGAGGCAATTTGCTCCGGCGCAGAACATACGAAACATCCTGCCGGATTGCTTCAGACTCTTCTCTCGTGACATGATTTTTATGAAGACATTCCTCAACGTTACAGATAATGTCTTCGAACGGTAATTTTGATGGCACTGGTGCAAAATTCAATCCTTTTTAAGGATCTCAACGGTTTCTTTATCTAAAGTTTGTTTTGACAGATTGACAACAGTTACCGATGTTTGTGTTGCCCGACTTAAATTAATATTATAATTATTGCCATTACTATTACAACTTTTAATTTTTTCCGTTAATTTTTTAAATTTATTAATTTTATTATTTTTCAATTGATTATACGTGAATTGTTCACGTTATTAATAATATCAAAACATTTTTGCCAATCTGTCTTTGACAAACATTTTCGATTTCGTAACTCAGAACATCAATTTCAAAATCTAACTGCCGTGCATCCGACCGATGTTGTCTAATAAGATGACAAAGTAACCGTTTACTTGCCTGATGGAGTATCCTGCCGCTATGTTTGATGTCTTTTTTTGGTGATATTTTGACACATGTTGGTATGATGTCGTGATCCCGGCATCTCTTGAGGAAATTCAAGGATGGTAATAGTTTGGCTTTCTTCGTCTTGAGGTACTCCAACCGGCGTATTCTATTTGCGATATCCAGTCCGTACTGGTTCACATAATGAGATCTAAGATTTTCGCGAGTATTCATTTAAATGAAACTAGTATTTTTCGGATTTACTACGCGGATTTTATTATTTAAAAACTACATAATCCCGACGTTTCGGTTACTTTGCAGCAACCGTGATCACGGGCAGACGAGGTGTGAATGTCTGTCAGTTGGTCCTTGTTATTTATCATCTACCGCCATCGATTTCTTAATTTTCTGGCGTACCGCTCTGGATGCCGGCAGAATGCGCTCACGGTGTCTTGAGGTCCTGCGGTGTGGTTTCGGACATGGGATTTTATATTTTTAAGAACGGGGTCCCAGGTGTTTGATAGATTCCAGCCATCTTCTCTATTGAAATTGGGATGTTTTTTAATTTCAATAGCCTCGCGAATTAATCTCGGTATATACTTGTCTTCCCGAGCGAGGATTTGAGGTTTATCAAAACGAATGTAGTGGCCTGGTTTGTCCATTGTGTGTTCACACACTGCTGACTTCGACGCGCGCCTGTTTTTGATGTCTGAGATGTGTTCCTTAACCCTTGTACCGATGCTCCTCTTCGTCTGTCCAATGTATGACAAGCCACAGTCACAGTCGAGTTTGTATACACCCGCTTGTTGTAAAGGAATGTTACTCTTGATTGGTCTCAAGAATTGGCTCACTTTCTTATGTGGTTTGTAAATAGTTTTAATGGAAACCTTCTTCAAGATGTTGCCTATTCTGTCAGTAACTCCTTCACATATGGTAGTATCGCAGGTTGTCGTTCAACTGTGGGTGGCTTCAGGTGGTTCTTGCGATGCTGGCGAGGCACGGGCAGGTTGTTGATGGTGAGAGCATGTTTTACATGCTGCAGCTCGGCCTCTAGGTGGTCAGCATCACAAAGGTGTTGGGCTCTCTGTAACAAAGATTTGCCAACGGTAGCTAACTGTATAGGGTGGTGGTGCGAGTTACCGTTGAGGTACCTGTCCGTGTGTGTGGGTTTCCTATAAACAGTATGTCCCAAAGTATTGTCAGGATTCCTAATGACAAGTATATCAAGGAAAGCTAAAGAATTATTTGCCTCCAATTCTATAGTAAACTGAATCTTACTATTGATAGAATTAAGATGGTTCAGAAAAGCAGATGTTTTATTTTTATTTAATATTGTGAAGGTGTCATCTACATACCGTTTATATATTAAAGGTCTTATAGGAGGAGAGCAAAGGGCTCGCACCTCGAAGTCTTCCATGAATATGTCAGCGACAACGGGGGAAACCGGCGAACCCATTGCAACTCCATCTACTTGTATGTAGAATTCATCCTTCCACATGAGGTAGCCAGATGTTAGGCAATGCTTTAATAGTTCTGCATATTCTATAGGCATATTGTTATCCTTTAACTTACCTCTTACAATCTCAATGCAGTCAAGAACAGGTATACTAGTGAATAATGACTGTACATCGAAACTGACCATACTGTCATTGTCGCTTAATTTTAGGTGTTTTAAATCTTTGACAAATTGGTAGGAATCCTTAACAAATGACTTTGTGTGGCCCCGGAGTGGTGATAATATCTTTGAAAGAAATTTAGCCAGTTTATAAGTTGGTGAGTCAATCTGGCTTACTATTGGGCGTAATGGAACATCTTGTTTATGGATTTTAGGCAACCCATACAATTTTGGAGGTTTTGCACACGATGGTACGAGTGATTTGATATCAAGATTAAGTTTTGAACTGTATTTGTTTATTAAAAATTTTGTTTCTGTTAAAACTTTAGTTGTCGGGTCTTTGTTAACTTTTTTATAAATAGAATTATCTGAAAGTATTTCGATTATTTTATTATCATAATCACTCGTATCCATTATTACGGTCGCGTTCCCTTTATCTGCACGGAGGACAGTCAGGTCTTCATTGTTGCGAAGGTTTTTGAGTGCAACCGATTCTTGACGAAGGATGTTTTGTCGAGGCAATTTGCTCCGGCGCAGAACATATAAAACATCCTGCCAGATTGCCTCAGGCTCTTCTTTCGTGACATGATTCTTATGAAGACATTCCTCAACGTTACAGATAATGTCTTCGAACGGTAATTTTGATGGCACTGGTGCAAAATTCAATCCTTTTTTAAGGATCTCAATGGTTTGTTTATATAAAGTTTGCTTGACAGATTGACTATAGTTACCGATGTCTGTGTTGTCCGACTTAAATTAATATTATAATTATTGCCATTACTATTGCTGATTTTAATTTTGTCCGTTAAATTTTAAATTTATTAATTTTCTTATTTTTGGAGTGAATATAAGTAACTTGTTCGTGTTTATTTATATATATCAAAACATTTTTGCCAATCTGTCTTTGACAAACATTTTTCGATTTCGTAACTCAGAACATCAATTTCAAAATCTAACTGCCGTGCATCCGACCGATGTTGTCTAATAAGATGACAAAGTAACCGTTTACTTGCCTGATGGAGTATCCTGCCGCTATGTTTGATGTCTTTTTTGGTGATATTTTGACACATGTTGGTATGATGTCGTGATCCCGGCATCTCTTGAGGAAATTCAAGGATGGTAATAGTTTGGCTTTCTTCGTCTTGAGGTACTCCAACCGGCGTATTCTATTTGCGATATCCAGTCCGTACTGGTTCACATAATGAGATCTAAGATTTTCGCGAGTATTCATTTAAATGAAACTAGTATTTTTCGGATTTACTACGCGGATTTTATTATTTAAAAACTACATAATCCCGACGTTTCGGTTACTTTGCAGCAACCGTGATCACGGGCAGACGAGGTGTGAATGTCTGTCAGTTGGTCCTTGTTATTTATCATCTACCGCCATCGATTTCTTAATTTTCTGGCGTACCGCTCTGGATGCCGGCAGAATGCGCTCACGGTGTCTTGAGGTCCTGCGGTGTGGTTTCGGACATGGGATTTTATATTTTTAAGAACGGGGTCCCAGGTGTTTGATAGATTCCAGCCATCTTCTCTATTGAAATTGGGATGTTTTTTAATTTCAATAGCCTCGCGAATTAATCTCGGTATATACTTGTCTTCCCGAGCGAGGATTTGAGGTTTATCAAAACGAATGTAGTGGCCTGGTTTGTCCATTGTGTGTTCACACACTGCTGACTTCGACGCGCGCCTGTTTTTGATGTCTGAGATGTGTTCCTTAACCCTTGTACCGATGCTCCTCTTCGTCTGTCCAATGTATGACAAGCCACAGTCACAGTCGAGTTTGTATACACCCGCTTGTTGTAAAGGAATGTTACTCTTGATTGGTCTCAAGAATTGGCTCACTTTCTTATGTGGTTTGTAAATAGTTTTAATGGAAACCTTCTTCAAGATGTTGCCTATTCTGTCAGTAACTCCCTTCACATATGGTAGTATCGCAGGTTGTCGTTCAACTGTGGGTGGCTTCAGGTGGTTCTTGCGATGCTGGCGAGGCACGGGCAGGTTGTTGATGGTGAGAGCATGTTTTACATGCTGCAGCTCGGCCTCTAGGTGGTCAGCATCACAAAGGTGTTGGGCTCTCTGTAACAAAGATTTGCCAACGGTAGCTAACTGTATAGGGTGGTGGTGCGAGTTACCGTTGAGGTACCTGTCCGTGTGTGTGGGTTTCCTATAAACAGTATGTCCCAAAGTATTGTCAGGATTCCTAATGACAAGTATATCAAGGAAAGCTAAAGAATTATTTGCCTCCAATTCTATAGTAAACTGAATCTTACTATTGATAGAATTAAGATGGTTCAGAAAAGCAGATGTTTTATTTTTATTAATATTGTGAAGGTGTCATCTACATACCGTTTATATATTAAAGGTCTTATAGGAGGAGAGCAAAGGGCTCGCACCTCGAAGTCTTCCATGAATATGTCAGCGACAACGGGGGAAACCGGCGAACCCATTGCAACTCCATCTACTTGTATGTAGAATTCATCCTTCCACATGAGGTAGCCAGATGTTAGGCAATGCTTTAATAGTTCTGCATATTCTATAGGCATATTGTTATCCTTTAACTTACCTCTTACAATCTCAATGCAGTCAAGAACAGGTATACTAGTGAATAATGACTGTACATCGAAACTGACCATACTGTCATTGTCGCTTAATTTTAGGTGTTTTAAATCTTTGACAAATTGGTAGGAATCCTTAACAAATGACTTTGTGTGGCCCCGGAGTGGTGATAATATCTTTGAAAGAAATTTAGCCAGTTTATAAGTTGGTGAGTCAATCTGGCTTACTATTGGGCGTAATGGAACATCTTGTTTATGGATTTTAGGCAACCCATACAATTTTGGAGGTTTTGCACACGATGGTACGAGTGATTTGATATCAAGATTAAGTTTTGAACTGTATTTGTTTATTAAAATTTTGTTTCTGTTAAAACTTTAGTTGTCGGGTCTTTGTTAACTTTTTTATAAATAGAATTATCTGAAAGTATTTCGATTATTTTATTATCATAATCACTCGTATCCATTATTACGGTCGCGTTCCCTTTATCTGCACGGAGGACAGTCAGGTCTTCATTGTTGCGAAGTTGTTTGAGTGCAACCGATTCCTGACGAGAGATATTTTGTCGAGGCAATTTGCTCCGGCGCAGAACATACGAAACATCCTGCCGGATTGCTTCAGACTCTTCTCTCGTGACATGATTTTTATGAAGACATTCCTCAACGTTACAGATAATGTCTTCGAACGGTAATTTTGATGGCACTGGTGCAAAATTCAATCCTTTTTAAGGATCTCAACGGTTTCTTTATCTAAAGTTTGTTTTGACAGATTGACAACAGTTACCGATGTTTGTGTTGCCCGACTTAAATTAATATTATAATTATTGCCATTACTATTACAACTTTTAATTTTTTCCGTTAATTTTTTAAATTATTAATTTTATTATTTTTCAATTGATTATACGTGAATTGTTCACGTTTATTAATAATATCAAAACATTTTTGCCAATCTGTCTTTGACAAACATTTTTCGATTTCGTAACTCAGAACATCAATTTCAAAATCTAACTGCCGTGCATCCGACCGATGTTGTCTAATAAGATGACAAAGTAACCGTTTACTTGCCTGATGGAGTATCCTGCCGCTATGTTTGATGTCTTTTTTGGTGATATTTTGACACATGTTGGTATGATGTCGTGATCCCGGCATCTCTTGAGGAAATTCAAGGATGGTAATAGTTTGGCTTTCTTCGTCTTGAGGTACTCCAACCGGCGTATTCTATTTGCGATATCCAGTCCGTACTGGTTCACATAATGAGATCTAAGATTTTCGCGAGTATTCATTTAAATGAAACTAGTATTTTTCGGATTTACTACGCGGATTTTATTATTTAAAAACTACATAATCCCGACGTTTCGGTTACTTTGCAGCAACCGTGATCACGGGCAGACGAGGTGTGAATGTCTGTCAGTTGGTCCTTGTTATTTATCATCTACCGCCATCGATTTCTTAATTTTCTGGCGTACCGCTCTGGATGCCGGCAGAATGCGCTCACGGTGTCTTGAGGTCCTGCGGTGTGGTTTCGGACATGGGATTTTATATTTTTAAGAACGGGGTCCCAGGTGTTTGATAGATTCCAGCCATCTTCTCTATTGAAATTGGGATGTTTTTTAATTTCAATAGCCTCGCGAATTAATCTCGGTATATACTTGTCTTCCCGAGCGAGGATTTGAGGTTTATCAAAACGAATGTAGTGGCCTGGTTTGTCCATTGTGTGTTCACACACTGCTGACTTCGACGCGCGCCTGTTTTTGATGTCTGAGATGTGTTCCTTAACCCTTGTACCGATGCTCCTCTTCGTCTGTCCAATGTATGACAAGCCACAGTCACAGTCGAGTTTGTATACACCCGCTTGTTGTAAAGGAATGTTACTCTTGATTGGTCTCAAGAATTGGCTCACTTTCTTATGTGGTTTGTAAATAGTTTTAATGGAAACCTTCTTCAAGATGTTGCCTATTCTGTCAGTAACTCCCTTCACATATGGTAGTATCGCAGGTTGTCGTTCAACTGTGGGTGGCTTCAGGTGGTTCTTGCGATGCTGGCGAGGCACGGGCAGGTTGTTGATGGTGAGAGCATGTTTTACATGCTGCAGCTCGGCCTCTAGGTGGTCAGCATCACAAAGGTGTTGGGCTCTCTGTAACAAAGATTTGCCAACGGTAGCTAACTGTATAGGGTGGTGGTGCGAGTTACCGTTGAGGTACCTGTCCGTGTGTGTGGGTTTCCTATAAACAGTATGTCCCAAAGTATTGTCAGGATTCCTAATGACAAGTATATCAAGGAAAGCTAAAGAATTATTTGCCTCCAATTCTATAGTAAACTGAATCTTACTATTGATAGAATTAAGATGGTTCAGAAAAGCAGATGTTTTATTTTTATTTAATATTGTGAAGGTGTCATCTACATACCGTTTATATATTAAAGGTCTTATAGGAGGAGAGCAAAGGGCTCGCACCTCGAAGTCTTCCATGAATATGTCAGCGACAACGGGGGAAACCGGCGAACCCATTGCAACTCCATCTACTTGTATGTAGAATTCATCCTTCCACATGAGGTAGCCAGATGTTAGGCAATGCTTTAATAGTTCTGCATATTCTATAGGCATATTGTTATCCTTTAACTTACCTCTTACAATCTCAATGCAGTCAAGAACAGGTATACTAGTGAATAATGACTGTACATCGAAACTGACCATACTGTCATTGTCGCTTAATTTTAGGTGTTTTAAATCTTTGACAAATTGGTAGGAATCCTTAACAAATGACTTTGTGTGGCCCGGAGTGGTGATAATATCTTTGAAAGAAATTTAGCCAGTTTATAAGTTGGTGAGTCAATCTGGCTTACTATTGGGCGTAATGGAACATCTTGTTTATGGATTTTAGGCAACCCATACAATTTTGGAGGTTTTGCACACGATGGTACGAGTGATTTGATATCAAGATTAAGTTTTGAACTGTATTTGTTTATTAAAATTTTGTTTCTGTTAAAACTTTAGTTGTCGGGTCTTTGTTAACTTTTTTATAAATAGAATTATCTGAAAGTATTTCGATTATTTTATTATCATAATCACTCGTATCCATTATTACGGTCGCGTTCCCTTTATCTGCACGGAGGACAGTCAGGTCTTCATTGTTGCGAAGTTGTTTGAGTGCAACCGATTCCTGACGAGAGATATTTTGTCGAGGCAATTTGCTCCGGCGCAGAACATACGAAACATCCTGCCGGATTGCTTCAGACTCTTCTCTCGTGACATGATTTTTATGAAGACATTCCTCAACGTTACAGATAATGTCTTCGAACGGTAATTTTGATGGCACTGGTGCAAAATTCAATCCTTTTTTAAGGATCTCAACGGTTTCTTTATCTAAAGTTTGTTTTGACAGATTGACAACAGTTACCGATGTTTGTGTTGCCCGACTTAAATTAATATTATAATTATTGCCATTACTATTACAACTTTTAATTTTTTCCGTTAATTTTTAAATTTATTAATTTATTATTTTTCAATTGATTATACGTGAATTGTTCACGTTTATTAATAATATCAAAACATTTTTGCCAATCTGTCTTTGACAAACATTTTTCGATTTCGTAACTCAGAACATCAATTTCAAAATCTAACTGCCGTGCATCCGACCGATGTTGTCTAATAAGATGACAAAGTAACCGTTTACTTGCCTGATGGAGTATCCTGCCGCTATGTTTGATGTCTTTTTTTGGTGATATTTTGACACATGTTGGTATGATGTCGTGATCCCGGCATCTCTTGAGGAAATTCAAGGATGGTAATAGTTTGGCTTTCTTCGTCTTGAGGTACTCCAACCGGCGTATTCTATTTGCGATATCCAGTCCGTACTGGTTCACATAATGAGATCTAAGATTTTCGCGAGTATTCATTTAAATGAAACTAGTATTTTTCGGATTTACTACGCGGATTTTATTATTTAAAAACTACATAATCCCGACGTTTCGGTTACTTTGCAGCAACCGTGATCACGGGCAGACGAGGTGTGAATGTCTGTCAGTTGGTCCTTGTTATTTATCATCTACCGCCATCGATTTCTTAATTTTCTGGCGTACCGCTCTGGATGCCGGCAGAATGCGCTCACGGTGTCTTGAGGTCCTGCGGTGTGGTTTCGGACATGGGATTTTATATTTTTAAGAACGGGGTCCCAGGTGTTTGATAGATTCCAGCCATCTTCTCTATTGAAATTGGGATGTTTTTTAATTTCAATAGCCTCGCGAATTAATCTCGGTATATACTTGTCTTCCCGAGCGAGGATTTGAGGTTTATCAAAACGAATGTAGTGGCCTGGTTTGTCCATTGTGTGTTCACACACTGCTGACTTCGACGCGCGCCTGTTTTTGATGTCTGAGATGTGTTCCTTAACCCTTGTACCGATGCTCCTCTTCGTCTGTCCAATGTATGACAAGCCACAGTCACAGTCGAGTTTGTATACACCCGCTTGTTGTAAAGGAATGTTACTCTTGATTGGTCTCAAGAATTGGCTCACTTTCTTATGTGGTTTGTAAATAGTTTTAATGGAAACCTTCTTCAAGATGTTGCCTATTCTGTCAGTAACTCCCTTCACATATGGTAGTATCGCAGGTTGTCGTTCAACTGTGGGTGGCTTCAGGTGGTTCTTGCGATGCTGGCGAGGCACGGGCAGGTTGTTGATGGTGAGAGCATGTTTTACATGCTGCAGCTCGGCCTCTAGGTGGTCAGCATCACAAAGGTGTTGGGCTCTCTGTAACAAAGATTTGCCAACGGTAGCTAACTGTATAGGGTGGTGGTGCGAGTTACCGTTGAGGTACCTGTCCGTGTGTGTGGGTTTCCTATAAACAGTATGTCCCAAAGTATTGTCAGGATTCCTAATGACAAGTATATCAAGGAAAGCTAAAGAATTATTTGCCTCCAATTCTATAGTAAACTGAATCTTACTATTGATAGAATTAAGATGGTTCAGAAAAGCAGATGTTTTATTTTTATTTAATATTGTGAAGGTGTCATCTACATACCGTTTATATATTAAAGGTCTTATAGGAGGAGAGCAAAGGGCTCGCACCTCGAAGTCTTCCATGAATATGTCAGCGACAACGGGGGAAACCGGCGAACCCATTGCAACTCCATCTACTTGTATGTAGAATTCATCCTTCCACATGAGGTAGCCAGATGTTAGGCAATGCTTTAATAGTTCTGCATATTCTATAGGCATATTGTTATCCTTTAACTTACCTCTTACAATCTCAATGCAGTCAAGAACAGGTATACTAGTGAATAATGACTGTACATCGAAACTGACCATACTGTCATTGTCGCTTAATTTTAGGTGTTTTATATCATAAACAAACTGGTTGGAGTCCTTAACAAATGACTTTGTGAGGCCCCGGAGTGGTAATAAGATCTTTGAAAGAAATTTAGCCAGTTTATAAGTTGGTGAGTCAATCTGGCTTACAATCGGGTGTTAGAGAACATCTTGTTTATGGGTTTTAGGCAAGCCATACAATTTTGGAGGTTTTGCACACGATGATACGAGTGATTTGATATCTAAATTAAGTTTAAAACTGTGTTTATTTATTAAGATTTTGTTTCTGTTAAAACTTAAGTTGTCGGGTCTTTGTTGACGTATTATATATAGAACTACCTGAAAGAATTTCAATGATTTTGTAATCATAATCTCTCGTATCCATTATAACGGTCGCGTTCCCTTTATCTGCATGGAGAACTATCAGGTCTTCATTGTTGCGAAGTTGTTTGAGTGCAACCGATTCCTGACGAGAGATATTTTGTCGAGGCAATTTGCTCCGGCGCAGAACATACGAAACATCCTGCCGGATTGCTTCAGACTCTTCTCTCGTGACATGATTTTTATGAAGACATTCCTCAACGTTACAGATAATGTCTTCGAACGGTAATTTGATGGCACTGGTGCAAAATTCAATCCTTTTTTAAGGATCTCAACGGTTTCTTTATCTAAAGTTTGTTTTGACAGATTGACAACAGTTACCGATGTTTGTGTTGCCCGACTTAAATTAATATTATAATTATTGCCATTACTATTACAACTTTTAATTTTTTCCGTTAATTTTTTAAATTTATTAATTTTATTATTTTTCAATTGATTATACGTGAATTGTTCACGTTTATTAATAATATCAAAACATTTTTGCCAATCTGTCTTTGACAAACATTTTTCGATTTCGTAACTCAGAACATCAATTTCAAAATCTAACTGCCGTGCATCCGACCGATGTTGTCTAATAAGATGACAAAGTAACCGTTTACTTGCCTGATGGAGTATCCTGCCGCTATGTTTGATGTCTTTTTTTGGTGATATTTTGACACATGTTGGTATGATGTCGTGATCCCGGCATCTCTTGAGGAAATTCAAGGATGGTAATAGTTTGGCTTTCTTCGTCTTGAGGTACTCCAACCGGCGTATTCTATTTGCGATATCCAGTCCGTACTGGTTCACATAATGAGATCTAAGATTTTCGCGAGTATTCATTTAAATGAAACTAGTATTGTTCGGATTTACTACGCGGATTTTATTATTTAAAACTACATAATCCCGACGTTTCGGTTACTTTGCAGCAACCGTGATCACGGGCAGACGAGGTGTGAATGTCTGTCAGTTGGTCCTTGTTATTTATCATCTACCGCCATCGATTTCTTAATTTTCTGGCGTACCGCTCTGGATGCCGGCAGAATGCGCTCACGGTGTCTTGAGGTCCTGCGGTGTGGTTTCGGACATGGGATTTTATATTTTTAAGAACGGGGTCCCAGGTGTTTGATAGATTCCAGCCATCTTCTCTATTGAAATTGGGATGTTTTTTAATTTCAATAGCCTCGCGAATTAATCTCGGTATATACTTGTCTTCCCGAGCGAGGATTTGAGGTTTATCAAAACGAATGTAGTGGCCTGGTTTGTCCATTGTGTGTTCACACACTGCTGACTTCGACGCGCGCCTGTTTTTGATGTCTGAGATGTGTTCCTTAACCCTTGTACCGATGCTCCTCTTCGTCTGTCCAATGTATGACAAGCCACAGTCACAGTCGAGTTTGTATACACCCGCTTGTTGTAAAGGAATGTTACTCTTGATTGGTCTCAAGAATTGGCTCACTTTCTTATGTGGTTTGTAAATAGTTTTAATGGAAACCTTCTTCAAGATGTTGCCTATTCTGTCAGTAACTCCCTTCACATATGGTAGTATCGCAGGTTGTCGTTCAACTGTGGGTGGCTTCAGGTGGTTCTTGCGATGCTGGCGAGGCACGGGCAGGTTGTTGATGGTGAGAGCATGTTTTACATGCTGCAGCTCGGCCTCTAGGTGGTCAGCATCACAAAGGTGTTGGGCTCTCTGTAACAAAGATTTGCCAACGGTAGCTAACTGTATAGGGTGGTGGTGCGAGTTACCGTTGAGGTACCTGTCCGTGTGTGGGGTTTCCTATAAACAGTATGTCCCAAAGTATTGTCAGGATTCCTAATGACAAGTATATCAAGGAAAGCTAAAGAATTATTTGCCTCCAATTCTATAGTAAACTGAATCTTACTATTGATAGAATTAAGATGGTTCAGAAAAGCAGATGTTTTATTTTTATTTAATATTGTGAAGGTGTCATCTACATACCGTTTATATATTAAAGGTCTTATAGGAGGAGAGCAAAGGGCTCGCACCTCGAAGTCTTCCATGAATATGTCAGCGACAACGGGGGAAACCGGCGAACCCATTGCAACTCCATCTACTTGTATGTAGAATTCATCCTTCCACATGAGGTAGCCAGATGTTAGGCAATGCTTTAATAGTTCTGCATATTCTATAGGCATATTGTTATCCTTTAACTTACCTCTTACAATCTCAATGCAGTCAAGAACAGGTATACTAGTGAATAATGACTGTACATCGAAACTGACCATACTGTCATTGTCGCTTAATTTTAGGTGTTTTAAATCTTTGACAAATTGGTAGGAATCCTTAACAAATGACTTTGTGTGGCCCGGAGTGGTGATAATATCTTTGAAAGAAATTTAGCCAGTTTATAAGTTGGTGAGTCAATCTGGCTTACTATTGGGCGTAATGGAACATCTTGTTTATGGATTTTAGGCAACCCATACAATTTTGGAGGTTTTGCACACGATGGTACGAGTGATTTGATATCAAGATTAAGTTTTGAACTGTATTTGTTTATTAAAAATTTTGTTTCTGTTAAAACTTTAGTTGTCGGGTCTTTGTTAACTTTTTTATAAATAGAATTATCTGAAAGTATTTCGATTATTTTATTATCATAATCACTCGTATCCATTATTACGGTCGCGTTCCCTTTATCTGCACGGAGGACAGTCAGGTCTTCATTGTTGCGAAGTTGTTTGAGTGCAACCGATTCCTGACGAGAGATATTTTGTCGAGGCAATTTGCTCCGGCGCAGAACATACGAAACATCCTGCCGGATTGCTTCAGACTCTTCTCTCGTGACATGATTTTTATGAAGACATTCCTCAACGTTACAGATAATGTCTTCGAACGGTAATTTTGATGGCACTGGTGCAAAATTCAATCCTTTTTAAGGATCTCAACGGTTTCTTTATCTAAAGTTTGTTTTGACAGATTGACAACAGTTACCGATGTTTGTGTTGCCCGACTTAAATTAATATTATAATTATTGCCATTACTATTACAACTTTTAATTTTTTCCGTTAATTTTTTAAATTTATTAATTTTATTATTTTTCAATTGATTATACGTGAATTGTTCACGTTTATTAATAATATCAAAACATTTTTGCCAATCTGTCTTTGACAAACATTTTTCGATTTCGTAACTCAGAACATCAATTTCAAAATCTAACTGCCGTGCATCCGACCGATGTTGTCTAATAAGATGACAAAGTAACCGTTTACTTGCCTGATGGAGTATCCTGCCGCTATGTTTGATGTCTTTTTTTGGTGATATTTTGACACATGTTGGTATGATGTCGTGATCCCGGCATCTCTTGAGGAAATTCAAGGATGGTAATAGTTTGGCTTTCTTCGTCTTGAGGTACTCCAACCGGCGTATTCTATTTGCGATATCCAGTCCGTACTGGTTCACATAATGAGATCTAAGATTTTCGCGAGTATTCATTTAAATGAAACTAGTATTTTTCGGATTTACTACGCGGATTTTATTATTTAAAAACTACATAATCCCGACGTTTCGGTTACTTTGCAGCAACCGTGATCACGGGCAGACGAGGTGTGAATGTCTGTCAGTTGGTCCTTGTTATTTATCATCTACCGCCATCGATTTCTTAATTTTCTGGCGTACCGCTCTGGATGCCGGCAGAATGCGCTCACGGTGTCTTGAGGTCCTGCGGTGTGGTTTCGGACATGGGATTTTATATTTTTAAGAACGGGGTCCCAGGTCAAAACGTGAACAATTCACGTATAATCAATTGAAAAATAATAAAATTAATAAATTTAAAAAATTAACGGAAAAAATTAAAAGTTGTAATAGTAATGGCAATAATTATAATATTAATTTAAGTCGGGCAACACAAACATCGGTAACTGTTGTCAATCTGTCAAAACAAACTTTAGATAAAGAAACCGTTGAGATCCTTAAAAAAGGATTGAATTTTGCACCAGTGCCATCAAAATTACCGTTCGAAGACATTATCTGTAACGTTGAGGAATGTCTTCATAAAAATCATGTCACGAGAGAAGAGTCTGAAGCAATCCGGCAGGATGTTTCGTATGTTCTGCGCCGGAGCAAATTGCCTCGACAAAATATCTCTCGTCAGGAATCGGTTGCACTCAAACAACTTCGCAACAATGAAGACCTGACTGTCCTCCGTGCAGATAAAGGGAACGCGACCGTAATAATGGATACGAGTGATTATGATAATAAAATAATCGAAATACTTTCAGATAATTCTATTTATAAAAAAGTTAACAAAGACCCGACAACTAAAGTTTTAACAGAAACAAAATTTTAATAACAAATACAGTTCAAAACTTAATCTTGATATCAAATCACTCGTACCATCGTGTGCAAAACCTCCAAAATTGTATGGGTTGCCTAAAATCCATAAACAAGATGTTCCATTACGCCCAATAGTAAGCCAGATTGACTCACCAACTTATAAACTGGCTAAATTTCTTTCAAAGATATTATCACCACTCCGGGGCCACACAAAGTCATTTGTTAAGGATTCCTACCAATTTGTCAAAGATTTAAAACACCTAAAATTAAGCGACAATGACAGTATGGTCAGTTTCGATGTACAGTCATTATTCACTAGTATACCTGTTCTTGACTGCATTGAGATTGTAAGAGGTAAGTTAAAGGATAACAATATGCCTATAGAATATGCAGAACTATTAAAGCATTGCCTAACATCTGGCTACCTCATGTGGAAGGATGAATTCTACATACAAGTAGATGGAGTTGCAATGGGTTCGCCGGTTTCCCCCGTTGTCGCTGACATATTCATGGAAGACTTCGAGGTGCGAGCCCTTTGCTCTCCTCCTATAAGACCTTTAATATATAAACGGTATGTAGATGACACCTTCACAATATTAAATAAAAATAAAACATCTGCTTTTCTGAACCATCTTAATTCTATCAATAGTAAGATTCAGTTTACTATAGAATTGGAGGCAAATAATTCTTTAGCTTTCCTTGATATACTTGTCATTAGGAATCCTGACAATACTTTGGGACATACTGTTTATAGGAAACCCACACACACGGACAGGTACCTCAACGGTAACTCGCACCACCACCCTATACAGTTAGCTACCGTTGGCAAATCTTTGTTACAGAGAGCCCAACACCTTTGTGATGCTGACCACCTAGAGGCCGAGCTGCAGCATGTAAAACATGCTCTCACCATCAACAACCTGCCCGTGCCTCGCCAGCATCGCAAGAACCACCTGAAGCCACCCACAGTTGAACGACAACCTGCGATACTACCATATGTGAAGGGAGTTACTGACAGAATAGGCAACATCTTGAAGAAGGTTTCCATTAAAACTATTTACAAACCACATAAGAAAGTGAGCCAATTCTTGAGACCAATCAAGAGTAACATTCCTTTACAACAAGCGGGTGTATACAAACTCGACTGTGACTGTGGCTTGTCATACATTGGACAGACGAAGAGGAGCATCGGTACAAGGGTTAAGGAACACATCTCAGACATCAAAAACAGGCGCGCGTCGAAGTCAGCAGTGTGTGAACACACAATGGACAAACCAGGCCACTACATTCGTTTTGATAAACCTCAAATCCTCGCTCGGGAAGACAAGTATATACCGAGATTAATTCGCGAGGCTATTGAAATTAAAAAACATCCCAATTTCAATAGAGAAGATGGCTGGAATCTATCAAACACCTGGGACCCCGTTCTTAAAAATATAAAATCCCATGTCCGAAACCACACCGCAGGACCTCAAGACACCGTGAGCGCATTCTGCCGGCATCCAGAGCGGTACGCCAGAAAATTAAGAAATCGATGGCGGTAGATGATAAATAACAAGGACCAACTGACAGACATTCACACCTCGTCTGCCCGTGATCACGGTTGCTGCAAAGTAACCGAAACGTCGGGATTATGTAGTTTTTAAATAATAAAATCCGCGTAGTAAATCCGAAAAATACTAGTTTCATTTAAATGAATACTCGCGAAAATCTTAGATCTCATTATGTGAACCAGTACGGACTGGATATCGCAAATAGAATACGCCGGTTGGAGTACCTCAAGACGAAGAAAGCCAAACTATTACCATCCTTGAATTTCCTCAAGAGATGCCGGGATCACGACATCATACCAACATGTGTCAAAATATCACCAAAAAAAGACATCAAACATAGCGGCAGGATACTCCATCAGGCAAGTAAACGGTTACTTTGTCATCTTATTAGACAACATCGGTCGGATGCACGGCAGTTAGATTTTGAAATTGATGTTCTGAGTTACGAAATCGAAAAATGTTTGTCAAAGACAGATTGGCAAAAATGTTTTGATATTATTAATAAACGTGAACAATTCACGTATAATCAATTGAAAAATAATAAAATTAATAAATTTAAAAAATTAACGGAAAAAATTAAAAGTTGTAATAGTAATGGCAATAATTATAATATTAATTTAAGTCGGGCAACACAAACATCGGTAACTGTTGTCAATCTGTCAAAACAAACTTTAGATAAAGAAACCGTTGAGATCCTTAAAAAGGATTGAATTTTGCACCAGTGCCATCAAAATTACCGTTCGAAGACATTATCTGTAACGTTGAGGAATGTCTTCATAAAAATCATGTCACGAGAGAAGAGTCTGAAGCAATCCGGCAGGATGTTTCGTATGTTCTGCGCCGGAGCAAATTGCCTCGACAAAATATCTCTCGTCAGGAATCGGTTGCACTCAAACAACTTCGCAACAATGAAGACCTGACTGTCCTCCGTGCAGATAAAGGGAACGCGACCGTAATAATGGATACGAGTGATTATGATAATAAAATAATCGAAATACTTTCAGATAATTCTATTTATAAAAAAGTTAACAAAGACCCGACAACTAAAGTTTTAACAGAAACAAAATTTTTAATAAACAAATACAGTTCAAAACTTAATCTTGATATCAAATCACTCGTACCATCGTGTGCAAAACCTCCAAAATTGTATGGGTTGCCTAAAATCCATAAACAAGATGTTCCATTACGCCCAATAGTAAGCCAGATTGACTCACCAACTTATAAACTGGCTAAATTTCTTTCAAAGATATTATCACCACTCCGGGGCCACACAAAGTCATTTGTTAAGGATTCCTACCAATTTGTCAAAGATTTAAAACACCTAAAATTAAGCGACAATGACAGTATGGTCAGTTTCGATGTACAGTCATTATTCACTAGTATACCTGTTCTTGACTGCATTGAGATTGTAAGAGGTAAGTTAAAGGATAACAATATGCCTATAGAATATGCAGAACTATTAAAGCATTGCCTAACATCTGGCTACCTCATGTGGAAGGATGAATTCTACATACAAGTAGATGGAGTTGCAATGGGTTCGCCGGTTTCCCCCGTTGTCGCTGACATATTCATGGAAGACTTCGAGGTGCGAGCCCTTTGCTCTCCTCCTATAAGACCTTTAATATATAAACGGTATGTAGATGACACCTTCACAATATTAAATAAAAATAAAACATCTGCTTTTCTGAACCATCTTAATTCTATCAATAGTAAGATTCAGTTTACTATAGAATTGGAGGCAAATAATTCTTTAGCTTTCCTTGATATACTTGTCATTAGGAATCCTGACAATACTTTGGGACATACTGTTTATAGGAAACCCACACACACGGACAGGTACCTCAACGGTAACTCGCACCACCACCCTATACAGTTAGCTACCGTTGGCAAATCTTTGTTACAGAGAGCCCAACACCTTTGTGATGCTGACCACCTAGAGGCCGAGCTGCAGCATGTAAAACATGCTCTCACCATCAACAACCTGCCCGTGCCTCGCCAGCATCGCAAGAACCACCTGAAGCCACCCACAGTTGAACGACAACCTGCGATACTACCATATGTGAAGGGAGTTACTGACAGAATAGGCAACATCTTGAAGAAGGTTTCCATTAAAACTATTTACAAACCACATAAGAAAGTGAGCCAATTCTTGAGACCAATCAAGAGTAACATTCCTTTACAACAAGCGGGTGTATACAAACTCGACTGTGACTGTGGCTTGTCATACATTGGACAGACGAAGAGGAGCATCGGTACAAGGGTTAAGGAACACATCTCAGACATCAAAAACAGGCGCGCGTCGAAGTCAGCAGTGTGTGAACACACAATGGACAAACCAGGCCACTACATTCGTTTTGATAAACCTCAAATCCTCGCTCGGGAAGACAAGTATATACCGAGATTAATTCGCGAGGCTATTGAAATTAAAAAACATCCCAATTTCAATAGAGAAGATGGCTGGAATCTATCAAACACCTGGGACCCCGTTCTTAAAAATATAAAATCCCATGTCCGAAACCACACCGCAGGACCTCAAGACACCGTGAGCGCATTCTGCCGGCATCCAGAGCGGTACGCCAGAAAATTAAGAAATCGATGGCGGTAGATGATAAATAACAAGGACCAACTGACAGACATTCACACCTCGTCTGCCCGTGATCACGGTTGCTGCAAAGTAACCGAAACGTCGGGATTATGTAGTTTTTAAATAATAAAATCCGCGTAGTAAATCCGAAAAATACTAGTTTCATTTAAATGAATACTCGCGAAAATCTTAGATCTCATTATGTGAACCAGTACGGACTGGATATCGCAAATAGAATACGCCGGTTGGAGTACCTCAAGACGAAGAAAGCCAAACTATTACCATCCTTGAATTTCCTCAAGAGATGCCGGGATCACGACATCATACCAACATGTGTCAAAATATCACCAAAAAAAGACATCAAACATAGCGGCAGGATACTCCATCAGGCAAGTAAACGGTTACTTTGTCATCTTATTAGACAACATCGGTCGGATGCACGGCAGTTAGATTTTGAAATTGATGTTCTGAGTTACGAAATCGAAAAATGTTTGTCAAAGACAGATTGGCAAAAATGTTTTGATATTATTAATAAACGTGAACAATTCACGTATAATCAATTGAAAAATAATAAAATTAATAAATTTAAAAATTAACGGAAAAAATTAAAAGTTGTAATAGTAATGGCAATAATTATAATATTAATTTAAGTCGGGCAACACAAACATCGGTAACTGTTGTCAATCTGTCAAAACAAACTTTAGATAAAGAAACCGTTGAGATCCTTAAAAAAGGATTGAATTTTGCACCAGTGCCATCAAAATTACCGTTCGAAGACATTATCTGTAACGTTGAGGAATGTCTTCATAAAAATCATGTCACGAGAGAAGAGTCTGAAGCAATCCGGCAGGATGTTTCGTATGTTCTGCGCCGGAGCAAATTGCCTCGACAAAATATCTCTCGTCAGGAATCGGTTGCACTCAAACAACTTCGCAACAATGAAGACCTGACTGTCCTCCGTGCAGATAAAGGGAACGCGACCGTAATAATGGATACGAGTGATTATGATAATAAAATAATCGAAATACTTTCAGATAATTCTATTTATAAAAAAGTTAACAAAGACCCGACAACTAAAGTTTTAACAGAAACAAAATTTTTAATAAACAAATACAGTTCAAAACTTAATCTTGATATCAAATCACTCGTACCATCGTGTGCAAAACCTCCAAAATTGTATGGGTTGCCTAAAATCCATAAACAAGATGTTCCATTACGCCCAATAGTAAGCCAGATTGACTCACCAACTTATAAACTGGCTAAATTTCTTTCAAAGATATTATCACCACTCCGGGGCCACACAAAGTCATTTGTTAAGGATTCCTACCAATTTGTCAAAGATTTAAAACACCTAAAATTAAGCGACAATGACAGTATGGTCAGTTTCGATGTACAGTCATTATTCACTAGTATACCTGTTCTTGACTGCATTGAGATTGTAAGAGGTAAGTTAAAGGATAACAATATGCCTATAGAATATGCAGAACTATTAAAGCATTGCCTAACATCTGGCTACCTCATGTGGAAGGATGAATTCTACATACAAGTAGATGGAGTTGCAATGGGTTCGCCGGTTTCCCCCGTTGTCGCTGACATATTCATGGAAGACTTCGAGGTGCGAGCCCTTTGCTCTCCTCCTATAAGACCTTTAATATATAAACGGTATGTAGATGACACCTTCACAATATTAAATAAAAATAAAACATCTGCTTTTCTGAACCATCTTAATTCTATCAATAGTAAGATTCAGTTTACTATAGAATTGGAGGCAAATAATTCTTTAGCTTTCCTTGATATACTTGTCATTAGGAATCCTGACAATACTTTGGGACATACTGTTTATAGGAAACCCACACACACGGACAGGTACCTCAACGGTAACTCGCACCACCACCCTATACAGTTAGCTACCGTTGGCAAATCTTTGTTACAGAGAGCCCAACACCTTTGTGATGCTGACCACCTAGAGGCCGAGCTGCAGCATGTAAAACATGCTCTCACCATCAACAACCTGCCCGTGCCTCGCCAGCATCGCAAGAACCACCTGAAGCCACCCACAGTTGAACGACAACCTGCGATACTACCATATGTGAAGGGAGTTACTGACAGAATAGGCAACATCTTGAAGAAGGTTTCCATTAAAACTATTTACAAACCACATAAGAAAGTGAGCCAATTCTTGAGACCAATCAAGAGTAACATTCCTTTACAACAAGCGGGTGTATACAAACTCGACTGTGACTGTGGCTTGTCATACATTGGACAGACGAAGAGGAGCATCGGTACAAGGGTTAAGGAACACATCTCAGACATCAAAAACAGGCGCGCGTCGAAGTCAGCAGTGTGTGAACACACAATGGACAAACCAGGCCACTACATTCGTTTTGATAAACCTCAAATCCTCGCTCGGGAAGACAAGTATATACCGAGATTAATTCGCGAGGCTATTGAAATTAAAAAACATCCCAATTTCAATAGAGAAGATGGCTGGAATCTATCAAACACCTGGGACCCCGTTCTTAAAAATATAAAATCCCATGTCCGAAACCACACCGCAGGACCTCAAGACACCGTGAGCGCATTCTGCCGGCATCCAGAGCGGTACGCCAGAAAATTAAGAAATCGATGGCGGTAGATGATAAATAACAAGGACCAACTGACAGACATTCACACCTCGTCTGCCCGTGATCACGGTTGCTGCAAAGTAACCGAAACGTCGGGATTATGTAGTTTTTAAATAATAAAATCCGCGTAGTAAATCCGAAAAATACTAGTTTCACCTCATCCACCGTCGGAGCCGCACCCTGCGGAGGACTCATTGCCGGAGGGGTGAAGCTGTGCCCTCGGGGAAACAGGGACTGCACCACCCCAGCCAGCAGCGTCGGTTCGAGGGTCTCGGCAACTGGGGGACCGTACGGGCGCAGCTTATTCCGTGCCGCCTTATACGGTCTACCAAAAGGATCGTTGTCGAGATCCTCCAACATTTTCGACCTCGCGCGGTCTGGAGCGGCGGCGAGACTCGCCTTGAAGACGGTCTTCGCCTCTACGTATGATGCGTAGAGACGATCCTCGTTGGCGAGATCACGAGGACGCCGCCGCCGGCTCCTTGTGAAATCTCGCCTGGCCGCCACACAGGCGGTCCGGAGAGCTGCCAACTCCTCCGACCTCCAATATACGGCGCGGCGAGGAGGCGGACGCTGGGACCGAGGCATGCTGGAATTGCACACTTCGGTCAAGGAGACCCTTAGTAGGGCTGCTGCGGCGTCCACATCCTGGACGTTGACTAGTGGCGTGAGCCAGTCCTGGACGAAGGCCGCCTCCTTGGCGGCTCCTTGATCCAGGAGGGTGAGCGCCCACGCGGGAAGGGTGACTGGCCCCCCGCACGGTTCCTCTGGGAGCCCTGGGCGGAGACATCGAACCGCACATATCGGTGGTCCGATAGAGTCTCCACCAACTCCACTCGCCAGTCCACGACACAGGCAGCCAAAGAAGGGGTGGCGAAGGAGAGGTCCACTATGGAGCCCCCATTTCGTCGCACGCAGGTGTGTACTGTCCCTCTATTCAGGAGGGACAGACCTGACGCCACCGACCACGACTCCACCTCGCGGCCCCGCACATCCGTGGATGGGCTACCCCAAGCCACTGATTTGGCGTTGAAATCACCCACCACCAATACTCGGCGTTGCGCTGCTCTGGCGGCCACCATGGCGAAGACCCCGAGGAAGTTCTCGAAGTCTGTGAGAGGGCGGTTGGGGGAGAAATAAACACCTATCAGGGCTATGTCTCCCCATGCGGCGGCCACGTATCCCGGCCCCTTCTCTAAGAGCGAGATGGGGGGGGAGTTAGTGGAAGACCGCGCAACCAATGCCACCGAGCCGTCCTCGTCTCCCAGCCAGCTGCCAGGGACTGAATACGACTCGGCGACAACTGCCACGTCCACCAACCACTCGGCAAAGGTTTGGACCTGCAGGTCCTGGGCCGCTTTGCAGTGGTTGATGTTCGCCTGGAGAATGCGATGGAGCCCGGCCATTAGTCGGTGTTCATTGCACTTCCCTCAGTGGCCGGCACTGGAACTGGGATCGCAGTGTCGGCGGCAGCGCCAGGCCGTGTGGACACCTGCGCTTTTCCCTTCTTTGGGGGAGGACGGCACTTCCTCCCCGTCATAATGTGGTTGGCTGGACGACCACTGGCAGCGCACACGGCGCAGTGCGGCTTGGCGGCCTCGCATGCGGCGGACCTGTGCCCCTCCTTGCCGCAGCGGAAGCACAAGTCTGTGCACTCCGTAGCGGACGGGCAGAGGGCCCGGGTGTGACCGATGCAGAAGCACTTGTAGCAGCGCATCGGCTCCTCCTCAAGGGCCCGGACACCAGCTGAGCTGAATCCGACCGGAAGGCGTCCCTTGGCCAGAACTGCCTTGGCCGCCACGACTGGGCGCTCAAGCCGCAAGGTGCCCATTCCCCCACGTCCAGGTCTGATGGCCCGGGCCTTGATCGCTGCGACGTCGCAGCTCCCCGCTGCCGCAATCGCGACCACGACCTCCTCTTGGGTGACCGAATCGTCGAGATCGGTCACCTCCAGAGCCACGCACTTCACTGGCCTCACAACTTTGGCCGTGTCTGCGATGGCAACCTTCAGTTGGCTGGCGAAGGTGTCGGCCTTGGCGCTGCCTTGGGACCCCGAGAACTCAAAAATGCGAGCCCCGGTTTGGGTCCGTCGGCACGTGACCCTACCCTCACCCGGTTGCACGGGGTCGACATTCGTACGAGCCCGTCGCAGCACGGACTTTTATGTCTCCCCACGCGCAACGGCTTCCGGTGTGAGGGTCACTACTACAGCCGCAGTTTTAGGAGGAGCGAGTTTCCTCCTCCCTCCCACCGGAGCTTTTTTGGCTGCCGGGGGCTCAGGGGCCGACTTTTTACCCTTCCGCTGCTTCTTTCCCACCACCTTCTTCCATGGCTCGTTGGAAGGGGTGGTAGAGGGCAGCAGGGCATCTTCCCTCTGGGGAGCTTGGGCGGGCGCTAGTGTAGCGCTCGTTCCCGCCTGGGAGGTAGGGGCCGAAGGGGTCTTCTTAGCTTTGCCCTTCCCTTTGCCTGTCTTCGTGACCTGGGGCTGCTCATTCTGCGCTGGAGCTGCTTGTTGGGGCGGCGGCGCAGTAGAGGTCCTGCCGAGCGGAGGGCGGAGCCTCTTTTCTTTCAGGAGCCGATCCTCAATGCCTGCGAAGCAGGCTCTAGTGAAGGCCCTCTCCTCCATGACCACCTTGCGGATGATATCCTCAAGGTTGGAGGGGGAAGCCGCCACCACTGGACCTTCCGAGGTGCCTTCAGGCCGGGCCATGAGCTCGGCAACGCGAGCGTGCAGCGCGGACACCTCTTTTTGTAGGTGATCCACTTTCGCCTGCAGTTTCCGCGTCTCGTCAGACATGGTACGCTGCGACAGCTCCTTCACGATGCCGAGCAGGCTAGCTGCCCGGCATTTCAGGGCCTTCTGAAAGGTCCCCTTCAGATTTGAGGACTTGGAGGCGACCTCAAAAATCTCCTCCAGGTCCTCTAGAGCCATGCGCTCCATCTCCTCTACGGAATGGTCCGCGTAAATGACGGTGGAGGCGCCGTAGCCGGCCTTGGCTTTGGTGGTCTGCGCCAGCTTCTCCTTGGAGGAGATTCTTTCCTCCAAGTCCGCCTGCACGACAGCCCGTTTTGCCGGCTTCCCGATTGTGTCAGGGGAACCCCCGGATTTCTGCCGTAGGAATCGCTTCCTCGACTCACGGCGGATGGAACCACAGTCCGACACGCTCTTGATGGACTCGGTGTCGGAGTAATCCGTCCCGAGGTCCATACAACGAATGTTAGCCGCGGAAGATGCGCGGCTAGCTTCGGACGCGGAAGCGTCCCGAGATTGGCCCTGAGAAGGGCCTTTGGGGTGGTACGCGTGGTATGCGTGTCGCAGCCCCAAGCCTCACCTCGCGTTCGAGTTGAACGCTAGCGAGGTCCTCCTCATCAGTTTGTAAGTCCGGTCTCGACGCGGTAAGGTGCGCCGAGCCCGGCCTACTCGTCAAAGCCGAATCGTTATGCAGATCAGAATCCGTTAAAACATTGCCAAGTTCGTAGGTTTCCGTAACCTCTCCTCCCATCGCACTGTTGGCACCCCCCGTATACGCGGGCCGATCCCCCGCCGAAGCGGGAGTGTGGGATTCCCCAGCATTAATGCCGGGACCCACCCGAGGACTATTTTTGACAATACGACTTTCCATTCTGTTTTTGACCCTTTGAGGTAGGGTCAGACCTGGTGCCCTTGGGACGAGCCGCCTGCTCGCCATGCATCCCAAGGCCGGGCACCAGAACCAAAGATTAGGGGCCGTATAAGCCCATCCATCACCATTCATCCATCACACATTCACAAGCCTTTCATTCTATGGGCTGTTCCCCCAGCCCGGACCGAGACCCCAAATCGAGGTCAAAGTCCCCCTCCCCGTGACTGACTGCACCGGAAAAGCCAGTGGGCGATGGGGTCGTCACGTCCCGACGCCGAAAGCGAGGGGAAACCTTTTTTTTTTTTTTTTTTGTTGACGGGGGGAAATCTTCGTAAGACTTCCGGCCGCGTGGGGGACGCGACCGGGGCATGTGGGATTCTTACCCACTAAAACCCCCGATGTCCTCTTTCTGCGCTATCGCGGGGGACGTGGGAACTGTTTAACTACCACGACCCCGCAGCGCTTGCCTCTCCCGGCTTCGTCCGAGCTTTGCTCTGCCCAGTGCGGCGGCTTGGTGACGTGCCGCGACTTGCATCTCCGAGAGCTCCCCGGACATTGGGGAGCTTGCTTCTCGGGCCCTCTTGATGTGAGCGGCGATCCCCCAATCGCCGTCCACGGGCTAGGCATCCAATTCCATGGCAGGCGGGGCGGAAACCGCTCCTCCTCCGCCATTGGCCTTGGGCTTTTTAGGCTGGGCCTTCCTTGGCGTCCTTCGCGTCGTTGCTGCTGTCGTGCCGGGGGGAGACGGCCTTGCGACGCAGCCGCTTGCCCCCAGCACGTGTGCCCTCTCTGATTTGCCGGCAGCCTCGCACAGGAAGCAGTTTGGCGCTGCTTCGCACTCGGCCGCCTTGTGACCCGAAGTCCCGCACCGGAAACATGTCCGGCTACGGTCCTCCGGGTGCCGGCACTTCGCCGCCACGTGGCCGGTGTCAAGGCAACGGAAGCAGCGCTTAGGCCTCGCGGCCAGCAGCACCACCCTCGCCGACACCCAGCCGACCATCAGCCGCCCGGAGCTGGTGAGCTTTTTGGCGGCTGCGACCGGGACGCGCATCCATACGGACGCGTCTCCCCGTGGCCCGACCACCAGTTTACCCGCCCGAATATCCCCGACCGAGCACCCTCCTTCCTTTGCGACCGCTTGGATGACGTCGGCGGTCGCTACGGATTCGTCCAGCCCGGCGATGCGGATCTCCGCACTCCGAACCGGGCGGGCGACTTTTACTACCTCCGCAGGCAGGACAGTCCTGAGCCTTTCGGCGAAGGCATCTGCCTTTTCTTGCGCTCCCTCACCATCGATGGTGAGGACGCGCGCTCCGGTTTCAGCTAGGCGGAAACCGAGCCTGGGGATGCCGAATTCCCCCAGGTCGATCGCCGCCTTAGCTTGCGTCAAGAGGCTGACATATGTCACACCTCTCTTCGCGGCGTCCGCTGCCAAAGTGAGCGTGATCGCCGCGGTGGTAGGTGAGCGGAGCTTCACCTTTTTCCTCTTCTTCTTCTGTTTCGGGGTGGCTTTGGCTGGAGTGGCCACCCCTTTCTTCTTCTTCTTATCCGCCTTTCGTGGCCCGGCTACAGTGTGCGGGCCCCCAGCGGGAGAGGCACTTCTTGTGGCCCCTTGTTTCTGCTGCGCCGCCTCTTGAGCAGCCATTGATGGCCGCTTCGATTTTCGTCTCCGGTCGGTTGGCGCAAGCGGTCTCGTTGTGGCGGTAGCGGAGCTCGGTGTGTCCGCCGCCATATCCGCGTAAGTCGGGCGAGCTGTTGCCTCTGGGAGGGCGGGCTTCAAGCCCTTCTTCTTCGGTGCCTCGGCAACCGATGCACCGATTTTCTCCGCCGCAATTGGTGGGCGTTGTCGAGGCTCTGGCAGAAGGCGGTCCTCGATCCCCGCCAGTCTGGCATTCAGCGTTGTGCTGAAAGCCTCCAGATTCTTCCGCGACACCTCCTCTATGAGCTGGCGCATGTCCTTCTCGCCAGGACGATAGGCCTGTCGGCGCAACTCCTCCATCTCTCGGCGCAGTTCCGCCACCTGTGCGAGGAGTCGCGCATTTTGTGCCTCCAGCCTCTCCATCTCATCGGACATGTTGCGCCCTCTCATCTCCGAGACGGCCACCCTTATGTTGGCTACCGCCTCTTTTAGGCATCGCGTGAAGGTCCCCTTGAGGTTTTTTGACCTCGTGGCGACCAAGACTATGGCCTCCAACGAGGCCTCTACACCATCTGTCAGAGCAGCGGAGGTCTGGTCTGACGCGTCCTCTTTTCTTATAGGAGCAGGGACGGGGCTTGCGCTCTTTGATTGGCGCCTCTCCTGAGCCCGTCTCACGATCTCGGCCACGTCCTTCTCGGCCTGGAGTCGTAAGGCCTCCTCTTTCGCCTTCTTGTATTCGGCCTGGGCCTTTGCTAGGCCAATGTACTGGCCGGGCATTGGCGGCCGGCTGCGTCCCTTTTTGGGAGTGGGTGCGGCCCTCTTGCTAAGGGCGGGCACCCCGTCATCATCGGGTTTCCTCTTTCGAGGTTTGTCAATTCCGGTTATTGACCCCCCGGACTCTAGCGACATAGCGCTGTAGGCCGAAGAGTCGGAGAGGTCATCGTCACTGTCTCTTCCGTCCAGTCCCGCTGGAAGCCGCGTGAGCAGTACGCGCGGAATGCGCGACGCGGCCACGAGCCTCAACTCGCACTCGACCTGATTACGAGCGGAGTCCTCGCCTAGTTGTAGGTCTGGTCTCGATGCGGTAAGGTGCACCGAGCCCGTCCCTCTCGTCAAATCCGAATCGCTTTGCAGATCGGTGTCCTTCAAAACATTGCCAGGGTCGTTGGTTTTCTTCGTCTCTCCTCTCACAACTTGTGGCCACCCCGTATACGTAGGCCGACCTCCCACCGATGTGGGAGTGTGGGATTCCCCGGCATCAATGCCGGGACCCACCGGGGACTTTTTTGCAAATTGCGACTCTCCATTTTGTTTTTGGCCCTTTGAGGTAGGGCCAAACCTGGTGCCCTTGGGACGAGCCGCCTGCTCGCCATGCATCCCAAGGCCGGGCACCAGAACCAAAGATTAGGGGCCGTATAAGCCCATCCATCACCATTCATCCATCACACATTCACAAGCCTTTCATTCTATGGGCTGTTCCCCCAGCCCGGACCGAGACCCCAAATCGAGGTCAAAGTCCCCCTCCCCGTGACTGACTGCACCGGAAAAGCCAGTGGGCGATGGGGTCGTCACGTCCCGACGCCGAAAGCGAGGGGAAACCTTTTTTTTTTTTTTTTTTTTGTTGACGGGGGGAAATCTTCGTAAGACTTCCGGCCGCGTGGGGGACGCGACCGGGGCATGTGGGATTCTTACCCACTAAAACCCCCGATGTCCTCTTTCTGCGCTATCGCGGGGGACGTGGGAACTGTTTAACTACCACGACCCCGCAGCGCTTGCCTCTCCCGTCTTCATCCGAGCTTGGCTCTGCCCAGTGCGGCGGCTTGGTGACGTGCCGCGACTTGCATCTCCGAGAGCTCCCCGGACATTGGGGAGCTTGCTTCTCGGGCCCTCTTGATGTGAGCGGCGATCCCCCGATCGCCGTCCACGGGCTAGGCATCCAATTCCATGGCAGGCGGGGCGGAAACCGCTCCTCCTCCGCCATTGGCCTTGGGCTTTTTAGGCTGGGCCTTCCTTGGCGTCCTTCGCGTCGTTGCTGCTGTCGTGCCGGGGGGAGACGGCCTTGCGACGCAGCCGCTTGCCCCCAGCACGTGTGCCCTCTCTGATTTGCCGGCAGCCTCGCACAGGAAGCAGTTTGGCGCTGCTTCGCACTCGGCCGCCTTGTGACCCGAAGTCCCGCACCGGAAACATGTCCGGCTACGGTCCTCCGGGTGCCGGCACTTCGCCGCCACGTGGCCGGTGTCAAGGCAACGGAAGCAGCGCTTAGGCCTCGCGGCCAGCAGCACCACCCTCGCCGACACCCAGCCGACCATCAGCCGCCCGGAGCTGGTGAGCTTTTTGGCGGCTGCGACCGGGACGCGCATCCATACGGACGCGTCTCCCCGTGGCCCGACCACCAGTTTACCCGCCCGAATATCCCCGACCGAGCACCCTCCTTCCTTTGCGACCGCTTGGATGACGTCGGCGGTCGCTACCGTCGATGGTGAGGACGCGCGCACCAGTTTCGGCTAATCGGAAACCGAGCCTGGGGATGCCGAGTTCCCCCAGGTCGATCGCCGCCTTAGCCTGCGTCAGCAAGCCGACGTATGTCACCCCCTTCTCCGCGGCGTCCGCTGCTAAGGTGAGCGTGACTGCCGCGGTGGTCGGTGAACGGAGCTTCACCTTCCTCTTCCTCTTTTTCTTCTTCTTCTTCGGGGTGGCTTTAGCTGGAGTAGCCACCCCCTTCTTCTTCTTGTCCGCCGCCTTTTGTGGCCCAACTGTAGTGTGAAGGCCCTCGGCGGAAGAGGCACTTTCAGTAGCCCCTTCTTTCCTCTGCGCCGCCTCTTGAGCGGCCATAGATGGCCGCTTCGATTTTCGCCTCTTGTCGGCTAGCGCAGGCGGTGTCGTTGTGACGGCAGCGGAGCTCGGTATGTCCGCCGCCACATCTGCGTAGGTCGGGCGAGCTGTTGCCTTTTGGGGCTTTGAGCTCTTCCTCTTCGACTTCGATCCCTCAACTGGCTACGAATCGATCCTCTCCGCCGCCAGGGGTGGGCGCAGTCGAGGCACCGGCAGAAGGCGGTCCTCGAGCCCAGCCAGTCGTGCATTCAGAACAGTTCCGAAAGACTCAAGACTACTCCGCGACACCTCCTCTACGAGCTGGCGCATGTCTTTCTCGCCCGGGCGATAGGCCTGTCGGCGCAACTCCTCCATCTCTCGGCGCAGTTCCGCCACCTGTGCGAGGAGTCGCGCATTTTGGGCCTCCAGCCTCGCCATCTCTTCCGACATGGTGCGCCCTCTCATCTCCGAGACGGCCACCCTTATGTTGGCTACCGCCTCTTTTAGGCATCGCGTGAAGGTCCCCTTGAGGTTTTTCGACCTCGTGGCGACCAGACTATGGCCTCCAACGAGGCCTCTACACCATCTGTCAGAGCAGCGGAGGTCTGGTCTGACGCGTCCTCTTTTCTTATAGGAGCAGGGACGGGGCTTGCGCTCTTTGATTGGCGCCTCTCCTGAGCCCGTCTCACGATCTCAGCCACGTCCTTCTCAGCCTGGAGTCGTAAGGCCTCCTCTTTCGCCTTCTTGTATTCGGCCTGGGCCTTTGCTAGGCCGATGTACTGGCCGGGCATTGGCGGCCGGCTGCGTCCCTTCTTAGGAGTGGGTGCCGCCCCCTTGCTGAGGGCGGGCACCCCGTCGTCATCTGGTTTCCTCTTGCGAGGTTTCTCCGTTCCGGTGTTGGACTCCCCGGACTCCAGTGACATAACACTGTAGACCGAGGAGTCGGAGAGGTCATCATCGCTGTCTCTCTCCCTGTCAAATCCGGCTGGTAGCCGCGTGAGCAGTACGCGTGGTATGCGTGTCGCAGCCCCAAGCCTCACCTCGCGTTCGAGTTGAACGCTAGCGAGGTCCTCCTCATCAGTTTGTAAGTCCGGTCTCGACGTGGTAAGGTGCGCCGAGCCCGGCCTACTCGTCAAAGCCGAATCGTTATGCAGATCAGAATCCGTTAAAACATTGCCAAGTTCGTAGGTTTCCGTAACCTCTCCTCCCATCGCACTGTTGGCACCCCCCGTATACGCGGGCCGATCCCCCGCCGAAGCGGGAGTGTGGGATTCCCCAGCATTAATGCCGGGACCCACCCGGGGACTATTTTTGACAATACGACTTTCCATTTTGTTTTTGACCCTTTGAGGTAGGGCCAGACCTGGTGCCCTTGGGACGAGCCGCCTGCTCGCCATGCATCCCAAGGCCGGGCACCAGAACCAAAGATTAGGGGCCGTATAAGCCCATCCATCACCATTCATCTATCACACATTCACAAGCCTTTCATTCTATGGGCTGTTCCCCCAGCCCGGACCAAGACCCCAAAACGAGGTCAAGATCCCCCTCCCCGTGACTGACTGCACCGGAAAAGCCGGTGGGCGATGGGGTCGTCACGTCCCGACGCCGGGAGCGAGGGGAAACCTAACCTAACCTTACCTAACCCAGTTGCCCGCCACGCGCCGAAGCGACCGGTCACGTTTTAAACGCGCTCCGCAGTTAAAAATCAGTTTTAAAGGCAAAAATAGTGCTACAAAAAACGAGTGATACGTCGTTGAGTGCGGTTCAGTGTCCCCAGTCGAGCGGTGAAAAAAATTAGTGAGATCGGATTATTTTTCGCCGAGTTATTCACCAAAAACCGGAAATTTTAAGGTTAAAAAAAAAAAAAAAAAAAAAAAAAAAAAAAAAAAAAAAAAAAAAAAAAAAAAGGTGCGTGCGCCGCCATTTTTAAAGCGGCGACCTATGAATTTTTATTGTGAAAGAGTGTTAAATAGTGAGGGGTACATCCCTACAAAATTTCGGATTTTTCCGGTCAGGGGTTCCGGAGATATTGAGGTGACCCCCAAAAATCACGTGGCACGTGGTCAGTGATCCAAGCACGCCTGGGTGGCGCCACTAGTTTAGCCGGGTCGGGGGATCTCTCTTGAATCTCCGGACACTTCGAACGTCGCGCTGCGCCAAAAATTGAAGGAGTTACAACGCAAAGAAGGTGCAGTGCAGTTTTGGTAAACCATAAAAAAAAAAAAAAAAAAAAAAAAAAAAAACTTTAAACTCTTATATATATATATATTTTTTTTTTTTTTTTTTTTTTTTTTAATCTAAAGCGGTGACCCCAAACCTTTTTATTTCACTACATAGTGCACTCAATACACTACATTTTTAAAATCAAGATTGGCTTCGCGCAAGCAACGCAACTATTTTTACAAATTTTTTAATTTTTAGTGTCATATAGGTCAACTACAAAATAACTTTGTCGCCTAATTTCGGCAGGTTCCTGGGGTCCTAGCCTGTTCGAAACACCATAAGTATTATTACAAAAAAATTTTCCAAATTACCAAAGATTTAGGACACCCATTTTTGGTTTCAAATTACGATAAAAAACTTGACCCCTTAATTAAAAAAAAAAAAAAAAAAAAAAAAAAAAAAAAAAAAAAAAAAAATAGTTTCCGCAGTCCGATCCCTCTGAAACTTGGTTTCGAGGTTGATCCTGCGGAAGACTACTCAGCGGGTCAGTCAAAATTTAAAATTATTCAAAAATTCGGGAAAAATCAAGGGTGGAAAATTCGGAAATTTTTTTGAAAAAAAGTTTTTCCGATTTCCGGGAAAGGGCTATAGGAGGATCCGGGCTGTTCTCCTGACTACCCTGATACCCCCCACTAAATTTTTGGATCCGGGATCGAGGAGTTATTCACATTAATTGTGCATAATAATTCCCGAATTCGAAATCCTTGATTCTCCCGCGGTAGTTGGCCTATCCTTAGTTAAGTTTGTGTAGTGTTGTCGACCGTCCCCCCTATTGGGGACGTTAAAATCTTTTAAAATTGGAATTATAGTTTATTTTATTTTAATTATTTTATTATTAATACATTTTAATTTGAAAATTTTAAATTTAGAATCTAATTTATTATTTTAAATTTTAATTAATATATATAAAATTGTAAATAAATAATTCCAATTTAAATTTAAATTTTAATATTATACTGAATATTTAAAATTTTTAAAATTTTAAATTTTAAAATTTTAATTTTGAAGTAAACTGTGATAGTCCCCTATTGGGACGTTAAAGTGTTTTAATTAGATAAGTTTGTGTTTGTGTTGTGACCGTCCCCCCTATTGGGGACGTTAAAATTTTAAATTTTATTTATAGTCCTTTGACCGTCACCCCTATTGGTGACGTCATTTTAAATTAATACTTACGAAAAAACTTTAAACATGGCACCGCCGCAGGGCAAGAATGTAAAAACAATAACAGTCGCACACACAGACGAGAGGCCGCGAATTGCCCCGTCTAATGCACAGCCCAGTGCTCGCCCGGTGGAGACCGCCACGGGAAAGGCGAATAGGCTTTACCAGACTGCGAAGTCCCAATTGGAGCAGTCCGGGAACCTTAAGTCGTCCATCAAGGAGGCTGTCCTGGATAGCCTTTCGGAGCTGTACGGGACGGTCCTCCAGGTGGATGAGCGACTGCGTTCCCTGGAACTCCAGTTGGTGAGGTCGCGGCTGGAGGGGGAAGAAAGCCTAAAAAGTAAATTAGAAGAAAAAGAAAAATTTATTAATAATATATTAGAAAAATTGAACTGGGGAGAAAAAATTGGGGAACTAGTCAGTAACACAAACGATATTAAGAAAATGATAAAATTTGACGTTCTCGGAAGATTTGACGAGTATCCCCCGGGTAGAGCGCTGTGCGGGAACGTGAAAAAATTAGAGGGCCTGATGGAAGAAGTGAAGGATGTCAGGAAGATGATTGTGGAAACGGGGGTGAAGGTGGACGCGGTTGGGGCGCAGGTTGGGGAGGTCGGGGGGAAGCTGGAGGAGTACGGAGTAACCGCTAGGGAATCCGGAAAGGCCATCGAGACCCTCAAAGCCTCGACGTCAACGTACGCCGAGGCGGCGAGGGCTCCGAAACCAAAGGCCCGGCTCCCTCCTTGCCGTCCGAATCATGCGCTGACCGTGTCCTCTACCACCCCCAAGGATACGAGTGACAGTGTGATAGGGAAAGTAAGAGAGGCCCTCGACGCGCGTAGGTCGGGGATCCAAATTGACAGAGTGAGGAAAATTAGGGATAGAAAGATTGTGATCAGCTGCGGGGACCGGCCGGGACTGGAGAAGACCGAAAGTCGACTCAAGTCCCAGGCTGGTCTCAAACTCGAGCCTGCAGCGAACCGAGACCCGAGGGTGTTAATCCGGAATGTGTTCGGCTACAACTTTGAGGCTGACATAATAGAGTCACTAAAATGTCAAAATCAGAAGTTGTGGCGGGACCTGGATCCGGCTCACTTTAGGGTCAAGGAGGTTTACCGTAGGAAGGCGCGGAACCCTCACCAGGCCCATGTCGTGTTGCAGGTCTCGCCTCAGGTTTGGCGCAAGCTGACCGAGGCGGGGACCGTGTACATTGACATACAGGGCCTGACTGCCGAGGACCAGTCGCCGCTGGTGCAGTGTACCCGTTGCCTGGGCTACGGCCACGGCCGCAGAAACTGTAAGGAGACGGTGGACCTTTGCAGCCACTGCGGGGGGGGGGGCACGACCGAACGAAGTGTCCCTCCCGAGTGGATGGGAGGCCCCCCGTCTGCAGGAACTGCGACCGGGCTGGGTTCCAGGAAGCGGGCCACAATGCATTCAGCGGAGACTGCCCTATCCGGCGGAAGTGGGACGGTATCGCGCGTTCTTCGGTGAGCTACTGCTGAGGGCACCGCAGCTGTACCGGAGTGTAAAGGGAAGCTTTGTGGTGTTCCAAGCCAACCTCCAGCGTGCCCGTCTGGCGACGCAGGAACTGGTCATGGACGCGCACAGGGGTGGTGTTGGAGTCGCCTTAATCCAGGAACCTTACGTCGGCTCTGAGGGAAGGGTCGGTAGCTTCCGTGGCGTCAGGGTAGTGCAGAGAGAGGACGCCAGGACCAAGCCCGTCAAGGCGGCAGTCATGGTCTTCCGTGAGGACCTGGAGGTTCATGTGAACCCCCAGATAATCACTGAGAACATCGTGGCTGTCGTCCTTAAGGCGGGAGATTGGACCGTAGCGGTCGTCTCTGTCTACCTTGAAGGCACGGAGGACATCGAGCCATACCTGGCGCAAGTGCGAGACTTTCTGGGGAAGTCTTGACCTGGCGTACTTTCCAGCGCCGTGGAAGGAGGCTTCTGTCGTGGTGCTCAGGAAACCAGCTCGTCCAGACTATGCCCGCGCAAAGTCGTACCGCCCCATTGGACTCCTTTCCATCTTGGGCAAGATCCTAGAGAAAATTCTGTGTCGTCGAATCCGATGGCACGTCTTGCCCAAGTCCAATGCAAGGCAGTATGGCTTCACACCGCAGCGGAGCACGGAGGATACGCTGTATGACCTGATGCAGCACGTAAGGGGTGTTCTTTCCAGGAAAGAGACCGCCCTCATGGTCTCTCTCGACATTGAGGGAGCGTTCGACAACGCGTGGTGGCCGGCCATAAAGTGCAGAATGATAGAGAAAGGTATCCCCGTAAACCTAAGGCGTCTTGTCGAGGATTACTTCCGGGACCGAAGCGTCGCTGTGCACTACGCGGGAAGAACTGTGCGGAAGGCGCAGACCAAAGGCTGTGTTCAAGGCTCTATAGGTGGACCTCTGTTTTGGAACATGCTGCTGGACCCCCTCCTGGACAGCCTGGATGGGCTGGGCGCGTACGTGCAGGCGTTCGCGGACGATATCGTATTGGTGTTCTCCGGGCATACTGCACTCGAGATCCAACGGGATGCCAATGCCGCCCTGGCTGTTGCGCGGGACTGGGGTGTCGTAAATAAGCTGCGCTTTTCCGCCGAAAAGACGCAGGCGATGGTAGTTACGCGCAAGCTTAAGTACGACACTCCGGTTGTGCAGCTGGGCGGGGTTGACATTTCGATGGTGAACGAGCTCAAGATCCTCGGGGTCATCGTCGACAGTAAACTAACCTTCAACAGTCACGTTGCCTACGCTTGCCGTAGGGCAACGGACTTGTATAGGAAACTGTCGACGATGGCTCGGGTGGAATGGGGCTTGTGCTCGGAGATCATCAGGACGATATATTTGACGGTCGTCGAACCGACGATCCTGTACGGCGCGAGCTCCTGGGCGAAGGCCGCCGAAAAGATCTCTGTGCAAAGGACCTTTGCTACCGTCCAGAGGGGATTTGCACAGAAGATTGCTAGGTCACATCGTACGGTGTCGCTCAACGCAGCGCTCACGCTGGCCGGGCTCCTCCCGCTTGACCTTCGGGTCTGGGAGGCGGCCCGATTGTTCGAGAGCAAACGGGGACGCTCGATCGACGAGCTGGACTCCCGCGAACTGGAGGAGCGTGTGGCCTTTACCGAGGCTCCTCACCCTGCCAGTGAGCCGGACGTAGATTACGTATGTCTGGAAGGTATGCTCCCCGAACATGTAGCCCAGCTACACCTTCCCGAGCATCTGATTTACACTGACGGTAGTAAGTCTGATGACGGGGTCGGGGCAGCGTACACTTATTGGCGGGATGGGGTCGAGGTCCGGACGAGACGGTTGAGGCTAGAGCCGATGTGCACCGTCTTTCAGGCGGAGTTGCTCGCGATAGCCAGGGCTACGGACCTGGTTGTCGAGAGGAACTTCGTCATCGCGGCGGTGCTAAGCGACTCCCGTTCTTCGCTGGACTTGATCTGGAACCCGGACACGCGCCATCCCCTCGCTACCCATATTCGGAAGAATATTAGTGAGTTGCAGGGGAGGGGTAAAACCCTCCGGTTCTTTTGGGTGAAGGCTCACGTCGGGATACCCGGCAACGAGCGCGCCGACGAATTGGCCAGGCTGGCGGCTAAGTCTAGGGTCGCCCCAGCCTATGACAGGTGTCCTATCTCACATGTCAAACGACGACTGAGAGAGGGCGCGGTCCGGCGCTGGAACAGCAGGTACACCGAAGGAGCCACAGCGGAGGTCACCCGCATGTTCTTCCCTGATGCATGGTGCGCTTATCGGACCATGAGGTGCCTCGACAGGACGTCTGGGTGGGCGTAAGTGCTGACCGGGAATGGAGGATTCGCGGCATACCTTTACAAATTCAAATTAAAAGATAATGACTCATGTGTGTGCGACCCAGAGGTCGCAGAGACGGTGCAGCACCTCCTATTTGAGTGCCCGAGGCATGACCGTGACAGATGCGACCTGGAATTAAGTACTGGGAAAAGTTTAACCGAAACATCAATAGCTAGGATAATAGCGGATAAACACTCCAGGCCGCATCTGGAGCGGTTCTGCCTAAAAGTTGTAAAGATGGCAAACGAGAGGAACAAAACCAGATAAAGAGGAGGATGCTGCACAATATATGTAAATTTTAACCATTCAATTTCAATTCTAATTTTATTGTAAATTTGTTTTATCATTTTAATTGTATTTATTGTTTTAAATTATTCAATTTCAATTTTATTTAAATTTTAATTTATTTCATTTTAAATTATTTTAATTCAATTTTATATTTAAATTTTAATTATTTATTAATTTTAATTTTATTGCAATGTATATTTAATATCAATCCAAATTTTAAATTTTATTGTAATTATTTTATTTTATTTTAAATTTTAATTATTTATGGTTTTAATAATTTATATGTCGGCGTTAATGATAAATGTGTAATAATTAAAATAATACTAATTATTACTCAATTGATTTGTTGGTTTCGTTAAATAACTTTTGATTGTAAATAATAATTTTAGTTTTATTTAGAAGTAAAACGACTCAGACTTCATCCACCAATCAGTGAATCAGGTGAGTTGTGAAGGGAGGGGACGGCTCCTATATAAGCAGGGCTAATCGTCGATGAGCCAGTAGTGGTTCGGCAGCCGTCCTGTTCACAACTCATAATTGTGGTCAAGGGATCCGCCTGAATCATCTACTTATTTGAATAAGTACTATAAATGGAGGATAATTCTCTCAACCGTGAGACTTCAGAGCCACCTAGCTCGCCCATACTCCAATCGCGAGCCGACATCAGAAGTGGGATGGATCCAGCAGGTCCATCGTCTCACGCAAAAGGAGGAAATGTGCCAAAGAACTCGGATACCCTTCTGGCACTGGCCAGCTTTCTGGAAACATTATCTAAACAACAACAGGCCAGTATGCAAGCAAATGACGATTTCCTTGCAGGTTTACTTTTCAATTTGATTTCAACAACACAAAGGCCAAGGTTAAGTGACATCTATATCGCATCGTTTACCCCAGACGGGAACGTGCCTATAAGGGACTGGTGCTCCATGTTGACCAAGCAAAAAATCACTGGAATATAAGTGACTCTGAAATTTGTACCAAAATAGCTAGATTGTTAGAAGCGTAACCCCAAACACTGTCAAGTACTATTAGATGAAGTGGATAGATTCTGTGAGTGGACCGATGGATTGAGGACAAAACCAAGTAAATGTCACTGTCTGTGTCTCGGTAGGCGGAGTACAAGATACACCTCATACGATCCGGGATTATCGTTAGGCGGTCAATGCATTTCTACGGTTACAGAAAATGCACCATTTAAATTTCTCGGTCGGAAGATTGATAATATAGGTCGTACTCCATCTTTAGAAGGTATAGTAGATAGCTTTTTAAACGATCTCAACAAGGTAGATAGCCAACAGATCAGTAACGTTAAAAAAGCTTGGATCTACGATAATTATCTAACTTCACGTTTAAATTGGCCTTTCCTCGTTTATGATTTTAATAAAACCCTTTTGTCAAAGTTAGATGCAGGCGTCATAAAGATGTTGAAGTTGTGGCTCGGGCTCGCGCTAACGGCTGATTCATCGGCTTTATTTAGGGATCGCAATAGTTTTAGGATGAGTCTAAAAAGGCCATCGGAGCTCTACAAACACCTGAGAGTTTCCAAGAGATACATCCTGGGGAAATCCCAGGATGACGTCGTTACATCGCTCCCAAAAGACAAAGATGCCCCAGAGCTAGAGTCAAGGCTTCAATTCCACAAGCAGTTTATGATAGGAGCGTAAAGTAACAGAGTAGGTTTAGGATCAAGTATTAAGGTCCAAGATACATATATATTGAAGTCTTTTATTCGACAAGACGAGAATGATAAATATAAGATCCATGCAATAAGTTTAGAAATGCAGAAATAGTGGTTAGACATAGGAGATTTTTGCATCCCATTAGCACTAAAATGGCGCACCTTAATCCATGATTGGTCGCCAGCATTGCTAAAATTCTATCTCAATGCGTTCCAGATGACTCTCCCAGATCAGAGTAATTTAGTAAGATGGGGTAAAGGTACCGAAAAGACTTGCTATATCTGTGGGAAGGCAGTTGGAACTGCTAGGCACTTGTTAGTGGGATGTAAGGTACTCCTCGATAGCGGTCAATACTCGCGTCGTCACGATAGGGTTCTGGAAATCATACGTGAAGCGGTTAGTCTTTCGGTAGCCAGAGCGCAAAAGGAAATAACCACAAACGAGCGATCAGTAGGTTTTGTGAGAGAGGGCACTAGGGCTATAAAAACAAATGTCAAGCCTTACTCCATCCTTAAAGCGGCTACGGATTGGACTATAATAATGGATACGTGTGAAAAACAAAACAAAATCCCCGAGGATATTTGTGCATCGGCCTCCAGACCAGACATATTTATGTACTCGCGAATCTTAAAGCGCGTTGTGATGATAGAGCTTACGGTTCCTTGGGAAACCAACATCCCCAAAGACCATACCATCAAGGTCAACAAATATTACGAGCTCACAAACGAACTCATTCGAAATAGGTTCGTCGTGGATTTATACGCGGTAGAAGTGGGAGCGAGAGGTATAACGGCTAAATCTCTCTACAACCTACTAAAAGACTTGGGCCTGTCCAGAACTCACATCAATTCGTTCTTGGAACGTACTTCGAAGGCAGCCCTAGTAGGTTCTTTTCAAATTTGGTTAGGTAGGGAGAGGAGCTTGGACAGTGGAGGTGAGCGTTTAACGCGCGTTAGTTAGGGGCCCCTTAAACCTACACCTGGGTCGCAAGTCCCAGGCACTGTTGAAGCTCCACTCCCTGCAACGCAATGGACCCGGCACCCGCACGGTGAATCCATTGAATGCTAAGAGGTTTCGTCTCTAACTTAATTCAAAACATAGATCCATGGCTTAAGGTCGAACAGCGACGTGATGCTGATCTTGCCATGTTAATTAAAAAAATTTGGAAGTGGCGACACGATGACCGCTTAACGTCTTCATGACCTTGTTTTATTTATTTATTTATTTATGGATAACCAACAAAAGATACATTATTTACAGCTTTTTTAAACATGAGCTTACAATATATAGTTTGAATGTTCTTCCAATTACAGGTCATCACAACGTGTAATATTAATTATGTCAAGTTACACACTTTAAGTGAATCATTATAAATTTCCAAACGTATCATAATCAAATCAAATATTCAAAATTACAATGTTCGGCCAAAGTGTAATGCCAAAATTTAGAAAGAAAAAAAAGTTATGATAAAAATAATGATAACAGTAAAAATAATGTAAATAACAGAATCATAATCAGATAAAATTTTTAACACTTCACAAGTAAGTGAATTTTTAATTATTAAGAATAAATCAAATAACCAATTTAAAATATTAAAAACATCAAAAATATTAGTAACAAAATGCAATACCGAAAGCAATATTGTGCTATAAAAGAAAAAAAGAAAAACAAACATTCAAGGACCTCGATCTACATTAACATTAACATTTAACAAGAGTAATATTTTGAAAACATAACGCTTAAAACTATTGTAGCTGCTATGCAAGATGTCCAAGTCTTTACAGGTCTGAGAAAATCATTATATGTACGTTTTATTCTGCTGACAGGAGAATTTCTTCCCAGCCGGGTCCTAGTTCGAGGAATGCAAAATAATGAAATATGTTGTCTAGGCATTCTAGATGGGACGTTAATACCAATTAAACAGAGAAGTTGGGAACAATCTATTTTATTGTTTAAAAGTTTGTGCAAAAAGGTCATGTCAATGAGTTGTCTGCGGCCGGACAATGGCAACATTCGGTACTCCCTCAAACTATCAACGTAGTTCCTACCACAAGAATTACCACCAAAACGATACGAAAGGAACTTTGTGAATTTTTTTTGGATCCTTTCAATCGTATCAACATGTACTTTGTATTGTGGTGACCACACAACCGAACAATATTCGAGTTTGCTTTGAACATAACAGTTGTAGAGAGTAATGACTGTTGAGGTCTTACGGAATTCCTTTCCCCTTCTTATTACATATCCTAGACTCCTCCAAGCTGCTTTAACAATATGATCTATGTGTTCTGTGAACTGCACTTTTGGGTCAAAAATTACACCAAGATCACGAACAGTGTCAACCTCTTTAATAACAGCATTAAGTATTTTGTATTCACTTTTTATAGATTGCTTCTTTCTTGTAAATTTCATGTAAAAGCATTTGTTTATATTTAAATTCATGCTGTTAGCTACACACCAGTCAACAAGAGACTCGATATCTCTTTGAAGAAGTAATACATTGGATTGAGCGTCAACTGTACGAATTAGCTTTAAATCATCCGCGTAAAGAAAAAATTTACTATATTTAAATTTAGAGCATAGACTGCCTATAAATATGTTGAAAAATACAGGACCCAGATTGGACCCCTGTGGTACCCCGGAGTGCGCAATAAATGACTCAGATTTGACTCCATCAATCACAACGCGCGAAGGTCTCAACCGTAGGTATGAACCACACCACTTCAGTAAACTATCCGTTATACCCAACGATCTAAGTCTTTCCAGCAATATATTATGATTGACTTTGTCAAAGGCCTTTGAAAAGTCTGTGTAAATTGCGTCTACCTGCGCTCCTTTGTCTAAGTTCAGAATTATTTCGTGGACGTATGTTATTAAATTTGTGTTCGTAGATCTCCCAGATATAAAACCGTGTTGATGTATACTGAGATACGGTTTGACATGGATAGAAATATGTTGGCAAACCAAAGATTCGAAGACCTTTGACATTGTCGACAAAATAGAGATTGGGCGATAATTATCCACTGACTCCAGCTTACCGCCCTTATGAATGGGAACAATTCTAGCTTCCTTCCACTTATCGGGAAAGACGCCTGTATTTAAAGAGACATTGTAGATGACATACAATGGGAATGACAGCACTTCAGCACAGTGAACTAAGAAAATCGGGGGAATATCATCGGGATCCGATCCTTTACTAGTGTCGAGCCCTTTCAGCTTCTTTCCAATATCTTCCTGTGAAAGACGAATATTCCCAATGCAAGTTTTGGGTTCTTCACTTTCACGGATAATAATATTGTTATCCTCGTAAACCGACGAAAAATGAGTGGCAAACAGGTTTGATATGTCATTTTTGTTTTCCGCTACAAAATCACCTAAGACCATCCTTGTCGGATATAAACTGTTTCTATTGCGTGTGTTTTTTATGTGGGTCCAAAAATATTTAGGGTTTTTGGATATGGCGTCTTCGACAGACTCTATATAATTGTCGTAGCATTTTTTCATTAAATTTTCACACTCTCTTCTGAGATACTTAAATTCGACTAAGTCAAGAGGATTGTTATACTTTTTCACTTTAATACGGTACTTATTTTTTCTTTTTAATGTGTTAATTAAGTTATAAGAAAACCAAGCCGGGTACAATGTTTTTGATTTTTGTTTTTTTGGGGCATGAAGTTTAATAATATGAAAGTTTTGCAGAAAATATATCAAGCATTTTATTGACATCACTAAAAGAATCTCGGAATTCACTCAACCAGTTGACACTGTCAAGAGAAGATATAACTTTCTCATAATCCGCTTTAAAAAAGTTGTATTTATTCACTGACGTGTTTCGAGAGTTGGATAGCTTGTGAGGAGTTTATATACTTACATCGATATTCAAAGCAGGGTGCAAAGACTCGACTTTACGAATAGGTGAGAAGCATTCCTCCACTTTGATGTCACTGTCGTTTCTGTCGTAGAGTACTAAGTCAAGCACTTTGTTTTTATTGTTTTTTACACAATTAAATTGAAAAAGGGAGTTGAAATTTAAAAAATCGATAAAGATACTATTTAAAGCACTATTATTGCCATTAATACTACTACCAGAATCCGTCCAAATTATGCTAGGTAAATTGAAATCACCAACCAACAAGAAAAAATTATTGTCATTTCGAAGTGCGGGTTAGGTTAGGTTAGGTAGGGTAGGTTAGGAGTGGAATATTTACGGGAGGCGGCAGATACACAGTGCACACATGTAAAGTCTGTCTATATCTGCCCACCCCCATCTGTATCGAGACCCATAAATCCTCGCAATCGCTTTCCAAATCCATGCTACGACTGGAGAAGTATTTATTGGAAACCGCTATGAGGACTCCACCTCCGGACTTTTTGTGGGATGACCTAATACTAGTTTCGCGGTCCCTGCGATAAATTGTATATCTACCATCAAAAACTTCAGAGTCAAGGACACTACCATTCAGCCAAGTCTCCGTCAGCAGTACAAGGTCAAAATTGTTGTTCAAAACCTGGTTACGTACATCTTGCATATCTGTGTTAATTCCCCTAATATTTTGTTAATAACAATTTAAAACAGTAAATATTATAGTAATAATAAAATAAAAAAACAAGCGTTGTATAACAATATTACTTATAGCTATTTAAGATTCTTAAGAACTTCACGATTTTTAACATATACGTATTCCGACTTGTCCGACTTTCGCATAAAGATTCGGCCATTTTTTGTCCATACGAAGCGGTATCCAAGTTTTTTGGAATACAGTCTTGCTTCAGCGTGGAGCGCTTTAACCGCCGGCGCTAGATGCTCGCATATGTACACAGGCCTCTTATCACCTCCGATTCCCAAATGACTTGTGTTTAATTTATTGGAAATTGTTTTAGCTTTCCTATTAAACTCCATCGACGCAGCAAGGAAAGTATCCCGGACACGCGGAGTGCTGAACTTCACCAAAATAGACCTTGGACGGGGTGAATCTTTATTTAATTTCGCGACTCGAGTACACGTTATAACGTCTTTTTTTATCTAATTCGCATTTAATTACCGATGCTATTTGGTTTAATGTAGTAATAAGGTTCTCATTTTTGAATTCCGGTACGCACTGCACCTCAACGATACAGGCCCGAGATTGCTGTTCCATTAGTGATAGTCGCGATTGCAAGTCGTTCACGTCAGTTCGAAGACGGTTATTTTCTTGTTCTAGATTTTTTATACTTTCAAATTTGAGATCCATTTCTTGCTTAACGTCCTCATATTTACGTTCCAGGAATTCAATAGAAGTATTAATTGCCGCCATATTATCTAGCACTTTTTGAAATTTGTTTTCAATTTGCTCCAACATGTCTTTTCTATATATGTCGAATACGACTTTGAGCTCCTCGCGCACGACGTCGCGGACTTCCTGCATCGAGACATTTGATGTAGTAATAATTTGGTCTTTATTGTCTTTAGTTCTGGTAGTAACATTGTCATAATCTGACATATATTTTTTAGGCATAATCGGCGCGGTGTTTATTACAAATACCAGATTCTCTTGTTTTTAATTATTTGACCTTTTTTTTTACTTTTAATTTTACTATCAAAATATAAAGTTCAATTATAAAATGTTTTAGAATTTGGTGGAATTGAACTCGGGTTTGTCGGAGTATGGATTAAACGTGCAACCGTTAGGCCAGCGTCAGATTCCTTCAATTAATGAATTTATCGAACTTATTTTAAACTGTTATTGATCATTAACTAACATTCTATCACTTTTGATTTTAACAAAGTTTCCACACAAATAACTTTACTATGTACTATCTATTTTATCACTGTAATGTTATTTTATTTAAAATTCACTTAGATATGGTCCATACACTAGTAACTTTAGAACTTTGGGGTACTTTAAAAATTATAATAAGCCAAGGATTACCGACTACTGTACGAGAAGAGAAATCACTGATATTCCCGTGATATGCAGATAAGACACACTGCACAACAGTAACACACAATGATCATCAAAAGTTTCCCGTAATCACTTAACTTAAATGCGAAATCATACACTTTAAATATTCTTAAAATTGAAATTATGCGGAGCAAGTGTGTACACTGACATGTCACTGTGAGTGGAAGATTTAAAGATTTTGTTTTGGAGCGTAAATACCAGAATGAAGAACCAGGATCCAAAAAATGGAAGAAAGTAGTTCCCAAATAATATCAGTGGAGCATTATTAATTGCTGTCATACTGCTCTGGAACACTTCGGGTAGGAGAAAGCTCTTGCCAAAAATTCGTGAAATTTATTGGTTTCTTGAAATGTCCACAACCGTAAGGCGATTTATTGATAATTGTGCCATTTGCAAAACGAGCAAAAGATGATCAGGAGCCAAACAGATACAAATGTATCCTATTGAGAAGAAATCTATCCTATTTGATACGATTCACATAAATGCGACGGGGCGCCTCACTAAGAAACATGATAAAAATGAATATGTAATCGTAATAATCGATGCTTATACAAAATATGTAACCTTGACTTACGCAACTAATAAGACAGCAACCATGGCGCTTCGTGCACTGGAATACGTGGTTTCGTTATTTAGGACACCTAGACAAATAATTAGTGATCAAGATACAGCTTTTAAAGTCGAATTTGAATTTTGTAAATTTCATGGTATTTATCAACATTACATAGCTCCTGGCGTAAGTCGCAATAATGGACAAATTGAACGTGTAATGGCAGTAATCAAAAATGGGTTAACGATTATACGAAACTACGGAACTAAGGATTGGAAGAAAGGTTTGAATTCTCTCGAACTAGCAATTAATTGCACTAAGCACAAAACTACGAATGTATGTCCTATAAAAGCTTTAACTGGAAGACAGTGCGCAGTAACTGTAGAACTACTTACGTTTATAAACGAAGATGAAAGGATAGTAAATTGAAGTCAACTCGATGATTACATTAAGAAGAAAATTAACGTTACGAGAACTCAAGATAAATTAAGGTTGGACAAAGGAAAGGCTAAAGTAAAGGAAAGGTTAAAGTTATAAGATTGGAAAAGGGTGAAATTGGATTAGATCTTAAATACCCTGATGCATATGAAATCAAAAAAAATATATATTGCCTAACGATCGATATCAAATTGAGATAGTTGGAATAGAAAAAAAAAGGGATTTCTCACGAACAACTGCGGTTAGCTCCAATACCAGATGAAAATGCGATAATTACAGGGTTCCGTGTCGGCGTTGGAAGGTTTGTCAGTTGTTGGATCAAGCTTAACTCGAGTAGAAGTTGCGTAGAAGTTGCTGATCAAAGTTTCACACAAAATACTAATTCTATCAATTCATCAAAAGATTAAAAGTTTGCACTTTTACGCTTTTAAATTTTGTTGAGGACAGGGGCCTCCAAAATCATGGGTTATATAGATTTTGTTGAGGACAGGGGCCTCCAAAATAATGTTTTGTATAGATTTTGTTGAGGACAGGGGCCTCCAAAATCATGGGTTATATAAATTTAAATCATGGGTTGTATAAATTTTGTTGAGGACAGGGGCCTCCAAAATCATGGGTTGTATAAATTTCGTTGAGGACAGGGGCCTCCAAAATTATGGGTTAAATAGATTTTTTTGAGGACAGGGACCTCAAACAATATGACTTAAATAAATTTTAGTAAGGACAGCCGGTTTCAAGATTTTAGAAGCAAAGTTGAGCAGTTGAGCAGAGGAACCTCCAAATTTTGTTGAATAGATTTTTTAATAGGTCGAGGGCGACCTTTGTGCAGAATGGCCGTGTCGGCGTTAATGATAAATATGTAATAATTAAAATAATACTAATTATTACTCAATTGATTTGTTGGTTTCGTTAAATAACTTTTGATTGTAAATAATAATTTTAGTTTTATTTAGAAGTAAAACGACTCAGACTTCATCCACCAATCAGTGAATCAGGTGAGTTGTGAAGGGAGGGGACGGCTCCTATATAAGCAGGGCTAATCGTCGATGAGCCAGTAGTGGTTCGGCAGCCGTCCTGTTCACAACTCATAATTGTGGTCAAGGGATCCGCCTGAATCATCTACTTATTTGAATAAGTACTATAAATGGAGGATAATTCTCTCAACCGTGAGACTTCAGAGCCACCTAGCTCGCCCATACTCCAATCGCGAGCCGACATATAGAATTGAATTGTATAAATAATTTGTTGGAATGGTTTATATTGTTTGCGACCGAGCCATCGGCAAGGCGACAGTACCTAAAATGTATTAAATTTAATTAGTTAATAAGGAAAAAATGTACTGTTGGAAAAATAATAAATATTAAAATTCTTGCCACGCAAGAAAGAAATGATGGCAACAACACCCTGCGATAGCGGGTGCCTTTAAAAAAAAAAAAAAACCTAACCTAACCTAACCTTTTTTTTTTTTTTTTTGTTGACGGGGGAAATCTTCAGAAAGACTTCCGGCCGCGTGGGGGACGCGACCGGGGCATGTGGGATTCTTACCCACTAAAACCCCCCGATGTCCTCTTTCTGCGCTATCGCGGGGGACGTGGGAACTGTTTAACTACCACGACCCCGCAGCGCTTGCCTCTCCCGGCTTCATCCGGGCTTGGCTCTGCCCAGTGCGGCGGCTTGGTCGTGCCACCGATGCCTCTCCGAGAGCTCCCCGGACATTGGGGAGCTTGCTTCTCGGGCCCTCTTGATGTGAGCGGCGATCCCCCGATCGCCACCGACGGGCTAGGCATCCAATTCCATGGCAGGCGGGGCGGAAACCGCTCCTCCTCCGCCATTGGCCTTGGGCTTTTTCAGCCGGGCCTTCCTCGGCGCCCTTCTCGATTTGGCTGTCGTGCCGGGAAGAGACGGCCTTGCAACGCAGCCGTTTGCCCCCAGCACGTGTGCCCTCTCTGCTTTGCCGGCAGCCTCGCACACGAAGCAGTTTGGCGCTGCCTCGCACTCGGCCGCCTTGTGACCCGAAGTCCCGCACCGGAAACATCTCCGGCTACGGTCCTCCGGGTGCTGGCACTTCGCCGCCACGTGGCCGGTGTCAAAACAGCGGAAGCAGAGCCTAGGCCTCGCGGCCAGCAGCACCACCCTCGCCGACACCCAGCCGACCATCAGCCGCCCGGAGCTGGTGAGCTTCTTGGCGGCTGCGACCGGGACGCGCATCCATACGGACACGTCGCCCCGTGGCCCGACCACCAGTTTGCCCGCCCGAATGTGGCCGATCGAGCACCCTCCTTCTCTTGCGACCGCCTGGATGACGTCGGCGGTCGCTGCGGAGTCGTCCAGCCCGGCGAAGCGGATCTCCGCACTCCGAACCGGGCAGGCGACTTTCACTACGTCTGAGGGCAGGACGGACCTCAGCCGCTCAGCGTCCGCCTTTTCCTGCGCTCCCTCACCGTCGATGGTGAGGACGCGCGCACCAGTTTCGGCTAATCGGAAACCGAGCCTGGGGATGCCGAGTTCCCCCAGGTCGATTGCCGCCTTAGCCTGCGTCAGCAAGCCGACGTATGTCACCCCCTTCTCCGCGGCGTCCGCTGCTAAGGTGAGCGTGACTGCCGCGGTGGTCGGTGAACGGAGCTTCACCTTTCTCTTCTTCTTTTTCTTCTTCTTCTTCGGGGTGGCTTTAGCTGGAGTAGCCACCTCCTTCTTCTTCTTGTCCGCCACCTTTCGTGGCCCAACTGTAGTGTGAGGGCCCTCGGCGGGAGAGGCACTTTCAGTAGCCCCTTCTTTCTTCTGCGCCGCCTCTTGAGCGGCCATAGATGTCCGCTTCGATTTTCGCCTCTTTCGAAGCGGGAGTGTGGGATTCCCCAGCATCAATGCCGGGACCCACCCGGGGACTATTTTTGACAATACGACTTTCCATTCTGTTTTTGACCCTTTGAGGTAGGGCCAGACCTGGTGCCCTTGGGACGAGCCGCCTGCTCGCCATGCATCCCAAGGCCGGGCACCAGAACCAAAGATTAGGGGCCGTATAAGCCCATCCATCACCATTCATCCATCACACATTCACAAGCCTTTCATTCTATGGGCTGTTCCCCCAGCCCGGACCGAGACCCCAAATCGAGGTCAAAGTCCCCCTCCCCGTGACTGACTGCACCGGAAAAGCCGGTGGGCGATGGGGTCGTCACGTCCCGACGCCGACCGACGCCGAAAACCTAACCTAACCTTTTTTTTTTTTTTTTTTTGTTGACGGGGGGAAATCTTCGTAAGACTTCCGGCCGCGTGGGGGACGCGACCGGGGCATGTGGGATTCTTACCCACTAAAACCCCCCGATGTCCTCTTTCTGCGCTATCGCGGGGGACGTGGGAACTGTTTAACTACCACGACCCCGCAGCGCTTGCCTCTCCCGGCTTCGTCCGGGCTTGGCTCTACCCAGTGCGGCGGCTTGGTAACGTGCCGCCGCTTGCCTCTCCGAGAGCTCCCCGGACATTGGGGAGCTTGCTTCTCGGGCCCTCTTGATGTGAGCGGCGATCCCCCGATCGCCGTCCACGGGCTAGGCATCCAATTCCATGGCAGGCGGGGCGGAAACCGCTCCTCCTCCGCCATTGGCCTTGGGCTTTTTAGGCCGGGCCTTCCTTGGCGCCCTTCGCGTCGTTGCTGCTGTCGTGCCGGGGGGAGACGGCCTTGCGACGCAGCCGCTTGCCCCCAGCACGTGTGCCCTCTCTGATTTGCCGGCAGCCTCGCACAGGAAGCAGTTTGGCGCTGCTTCGCACTCGGCCGCCTTGTGACCCGAAGTCCCGCACCGGAAACATGTCCGGCTACGGTCCTCCGGGTGCCGACACTTCACCGCCACGTGGCCGGTGTCAAGGCAACGGAAGCAGCGCTTAGGCCTCGCGGCCAGCAGCACCACCCTCGCCGACACCCAGCCGACCATCAGCCGCCCGGAGCTGGTGAGCTTTTTGGCGGCTGCGACCGGGACGCGCATCCATACGGCCGCGTCTCCCCGTGGCCCGACCACCAGTTTACCCGCCCGAATATCCCCGACCGAGCACCCTCCTTCCTTTGCGACCGCTTGGATGACGTCGGCGGTCGCTACGGATTCGTCCAGCCCGGCGATGCGGATCTCCGCACTCCGAACCGGGCGGGCGACTTTTACTACCTCCGCAGGCAGGACAGTCCTGAGCCTTTCGGCGAAGGCATCTGCCTTTTCTTGCGCTCCCTCACCATCGATGGTGAGGACGCGCGCTCCGGTTTCAGCTAGGCGGAAACCGAGCCTGGGGATGCCGAGTTCCCCCAGGTCGATGGCCGCCTTAGCTTGCGTCAAGAGGCTGACATATGTCACACCTCTCTTCGCGGCGTCCGCTGCCAAAGTGAGCGTGATCGCCGCGGTGGTAGGTGAGCGGAGCTTCACCTTTTGCCTCTTCTTCTTCTGTTTCGGGGTGGCTTTGGCTGGAGTGGCCACCCCTTTCTTCTTCTTCTTATCCGCCTTTCGTGGCCCGGCTACAGTGTGCGGGCCCCCAGCGGGAGAGGCACTTCTTGTGGTCCCTTCTTTCTGCTGCGCCGCCTCTTGAGCAGCCGTTGATGGCCGCTTCGATTTTCGTCTCCGGTCGGTTGGCGCAAGCGGTCTCGTTGTGGCGGTAGCGGAGCTCGGTGTGTCCGCCGCCACATCCGCGTAAGTCGGGCGAGCTGTTGCCTCTGGGAGGGCGGGCTTCAAGCCCTTCTTCTTCGGTGCCTCGGCAACCGATGCACCGATTTTCTCCGCCGCAATTGGTGGGCGTTGTCGAGGCTCTGGCAGAAGGCGGTCCTCGATCCCCGCCAGTCTGGCATTCAGCGTTGTGCTGAAAGCCTCCAGATTCTTCCGCGACACCTCCTCTATGAGCTGGCGCATGTCCTTCTCGCCAGGACGATAGGCCTGTCGGCGCAACTCCTCCATCTCTCGGCGCAGTTCCGCCACCTGTGCGAGGAGTCGCGCATTTTGTGCCTCCAGCCTCTCCATCTCATCGGACATGTTGCGCCCTCTCATCTCCGAGACGGCCACCCTTATGTTGGCTACCGCCTCTTTTAGGCATCGCGTGAAGGTCCCCTTGAGGTTTTTTGACCTCGTGGCGACCAAGGCTATGGCCTCCAACGAGGCCTCTACACCATCTGTCAGAGCAGCGGAGGTCTGGTCTGACGCGTCCTCTTTTCTTACAGGAGCAGGGACGGGGCTTGCGCTCTTTGATTGGCGCCTCTCCTGAGCCCGTCTCACGATCTCGGCCACGTCCTTCTCGGCCTGGAGTCGTAAGGCCTCCTCTTTCGCCTTCTTGTATTCGGCCTGGGCCTTTGCTAGGCCAATGTACGGCAACTGGGGGACCGTACGGGCACAGCTTGTTCCGTGCCGCCTTGTACGGTCTACCAAAAGGATCGTTGTCGAGATCCTCCAACATTTTCGACCTCGCGCGGTCTGGAGCGGCGGCGAGACTAGCCTTGAAGACGGTCTTCGCCTCTACGTATGATGCGTAGAGACGATCCTCGTTGGCGAGATCACGAGGACGCCGCCGCCGGCTCCTTGTGTACTCTCGCCTGGCCGCCACACAGGCGGTCCGGAGAGCTGCCAACTCCTCCGACCACCAATATACGGCGCGGCGAGGAGGCGGACGCTGGGACCGAGGCATGCTGGAATTGCACACCTCGGTCAAGGAGACCCTTAGTTGGGCTGCTGCGGCGTCCACATCCTGGACGTTGACTCGTGGCGTGAGCCAGTCCTGGACGAAGGCCGCCTCCTTGGCGGCTCCTTGATCCAGGCGGGTGAGCGCCCACCGCGGGAAGGGTGACTGGCCCCCCGCACGGTTCCTCTGGGAGCCCTGGGCGGAGACATCGAACCGCACATATCTGTGGTCCCTCTATTCAGGAGGGACAGACCTGACGCCACCGACCACGACTCCACCTCGCGGCCCCGCACATCCGTGGATGGGCTACCCCAAGCCACTGATTTGGCGTTGAAGTCACCCACCACCAATACCCGGCGTTGCGCCGCTCTGGCGGCCACCATGGCGAGGACCCCGAGGAAGTTCTCAAAGTCTGTGAGAGCTCCCAACCTTTTTTTTTTTGGTCACGAGGGGAAATCTTCTAAAAGACTTCCGACCGAGGGGGAACCCGGTCGGGGTATGTGGGATTTTTACCCACTAAAACCACCTCGACGTTCTCGGCGCAGTGCGTAAGCTAGTGTAACGGGGACGGCCTGCCATTCATCCGTTCACTACGCACGAGCCCCTAAAAAGGGGACTCCGCATTCGGTAGGAGAGGTGGGCCCCACCCACACCCCCCTTCCTTCTCCAAGAACTGCCTGCCAGAACGTAAGGCCTGCAGCTCTCCATTTGCCTGAATCATCGGGCATCGGATTACCCCTCCGACACCCGCAGGCTCCTCTCACTGGGAAGGCATTCGGCGGGCATAAGCCCGCTGCCTACGACCCAGCCTACGTCGGCGCATCGGCGCCGAGGAGGGATCATCTTCCCTCCCCCTTTCGGCAGTCTCCTTCCGCGAGATGACAACCTCACAGAAAGAGACCACCGCCGCCCAGGCCCTCTCACTACCGACCATAGCCTTAACTACGGCCGGCAGCGAAAGGTTCGCGCCAACTTCGGTGATTAGTTGGCGACGCTCCGCTTCCCACGAAGGGCACTCCGCTAATGTATGGTCGGGCGTATCATCCACGCAACTGCAATGGTGACACGCCGCCGTCGGCTCTCTTCCGACTATGTGGCACAGATACCGCCCGAAGCTACCGTGCCCCGAGAGGATCTGCACCAGTCGGAAGGTCAAGGAACCGTGTCGGCGATCCACCCACTCCTTAAGGAGCGGTCGAATTGCCTCCACGGTGCGCAACCCGGCCACTGGCTCGGAGAGCCGCCGCCTCCATCGACGGAGTAGCTCCTCGTGTGCGGAGCGTCGCCAACCATCCACCGGATCCCAGGGCGGATTCACACCCTGGGATCGAGCTCGTGCGCGCCACTGGTGCACCTCCGCCAGAACTTGGGCGACCAAGTCCCAGGGAGGCGTCCCAGCGAGCACGCAAGCCGCCTCGTGGGAGACAGTGCGGTATCCACGCACCACCCTCACAGCCATGACGCGCTGCACTCTGTGCATCGCAGCCACGTTCGGCCTCGTGAGGGCACCGGCCCACACTGGTGCTCCGTACAGCGCAATCGAACGCAACACGCCGGTGTACAAGCGCCGGCATGTCGCGCTCGGACCACCGAGATTAGGCAGAAGCCTTCCGAGAGCGTTCGCCGTCCCGAGTAATTTCGGGACGAGACCGCGAAAGTGCTCCCGGAAGTTCCACCTACCGTCCAGAGTCAGCCCCAGATATTTCATCCGGGGACTGAGCTCGACGCGGACGCCGCAGATGTTGATGCTGGCGCCCGGCGGTGGTCGTGCTCGAGGGCCGTGGAACAGGAGGGCCTCGGTTTTGTCGAGACCCACCCTCAGCCCGAGCATCTCGATGCGCCGTACTATCGAGGCGGCTCCCGCTTCAGCTCGCAACGTCGCCTCTGCCAGGTCCACGCCTTGGGCCCCGACGGGCGTGTCGTCCGCATAGCAGACGACGCTCAGCCCGGTCTGGAGGGCGCCGCGAAGTACGAAGTCGTACCCCAAGTTCCACAGGAGCGGCCCGAGGACCGACCCCTGCGGAACCCCGCAGCGCACCTCATGGCGATGGACCCTACCGTCTCTCCCCACGAACGAGATCTCTCGTTCGCGGAGATAGGACCCGATGGTCTGCCGGATGTAAAGTGGCAGACCATGGTATCTGAGGGCCTCTTCAATCACACCGAACGGAAGGGTGTTGAATGCGTTGGAGATGTCCAGGGACACCGCCAACATCACCCCACCCCCCGAAACGGCATCATCGGCGAGTTCCCTCAGCTTCGAGATGGCATCGATCGTAGACCGGCCACCCCGAAAACCATACTGGCACTCGGCCAGGTCGGCTCCGTTGCTGCTTAAGTGTGCGACGACACGGGTAGTTAGGATACGCTCGAAGAGCTTCCCCGCGTCGTCTAGCAGCACTATGGGACGGTATGCAGACGGCGAGTCTGCAGGTCGACCTTCTTTCTGGAGGAGAACGAGTCGCCCTTCTTTCCAACACGATGGAAAGCGACCCGATCTCAAACACTCGTTGAGGATCTCCACGAACCACTCGGCCAACTCGCCCAGGGCCAGGGCCAGGACACGTCCGGGGACGCCGTCCGGCCCAGGGGTGGTTTTCTTGGCTTTGAGCGGCCACAGAGACTCCTCGAGTTCCTCCAGAGGTGAGAGCCCCCAACCTAACCTTTTTTTTTTTTTTTTGTTGACGGGGGGAAATCTTCGTAACACTTCCGGCCGCGTGGGGGACGCGACCGGGGCATGTGGGATTCTTACCCACTAAAACCACCCGATGTCCTCTATCTGCGCTTTCGCAGGGGACGTGGGAACTGTTTAACTACCACGACCCCGCAGCGACCAAGACTATGGCCTCCAAAGAGGCCTCGACACCATCTGTCAGAGCAGCGGAGGTCTGGTCTGACGCGTCCTCTTTTCTTATAGGAGCAGGGACGGGGCTTGCGCTCTTTGATTGACACCTCTCCTGAGCCCGCCTCACGATCTCGGCCACGTCCTTCTCGGTCTGGAGTCGTAAGGCCTCCTCTTTCGCCTTCTTGTAGTCGGCCTGGGCCTTTGCTAAGCCAATGTACTGGCCGGGTATTGGCAGTCGGCTGCGTCCATTTTTGGGAGTGGGTGCGGCCCTCTTGCTTAGGGCGGGCACCCCGTCATCGTCGGGTTTCCTCTTTCGAGGTTTGTCAATTCCGGTTATTGACCCCCCGGACTCTAGCGACATAGCGCTGTAGGCCGAGGAGTCGGAGAGGTCATCGTCACTGTCTCTTCCGTCCAGTCCCGTCGGAAGCCGCGTGAGCAGTACGCGCGGAATGCGTGACGCGGCCGCGAGCCTCAACTCGCGCTCGACCTGATTAGGAGCGGAGTCCTCGCCTAGTTGTAGGTCCGGTCTCGATGCGGTAAGGTGCACCGAGCCCGTCCCTCTCGCCAAATCCGAATCGCTTTGCAGATCGGTGTCCTTCACAACATTGCCAGGGTCGTTGGTTTCCTTTGTCTCTCCTCTCACAACTTGTGGCCACCCCGTATACGTAGGCCGACCTCCCACCGAAGTGGGAGTGTGGGATTCCCCGGCATCAATGCCGGGACCCACCCGGGGACTTTTTTGCAAATTGCGACTCTCCATTTTGTTTTTTGACCCTTTGAGGTAGGGCCAGACCTGGTGCCCTTGGGACGAGCCGCCTGCTCGCCATGCATCCCAAGGCCGGGCACCAGAACCAAAGATTAGGGGCCGTATAAGCCCATCCATCACCATTCATCCATCACACATTCACAAGCCTTTCATTCTATGGGCTGTTCCCCCAGCCCGGACCGGGACCTCAAAACGAGGTCAAGGTCCCCCTCCCCGCGACTGACTGCACCGGAAAAGCCGGTGGGCGATGGGGTCGTCACGTCCCGACGCCGACCCCAACCTAACCTAACCTAACCGACATTATTACATATACTTACTTTTTGCTCGATGATGCACGTTCCTTTTAAAACAAGTTAAAATTTAAAAACAAAACGTGAAACGTAGTTTCAAGTCACGTTTATTTCGTAATATGAAGTACCAGGTGTTCATATAGCCACAGAATACTACGATGCAATTTGCTACGAGGATGCTACCAAAATAAGAGAAGTGGAATAAATATACAAATATGCATTTCAAAGGGATATGTGCCTAGATTTAACATTTTTCTAAACTATAATCTCTTAATTTATGTTCTTCTTTCCGGTAGACTATAACGTAACTCAAAAAATCTTATCGGGAGAACAAAAAAAACTATGTAGTTCTTTTAAAAGTGCTTTCCTACGAAATATGTGATGAAGACTTCTTTTTTCCCTGTTTCCCATCCAATGAGATAAACGTGACTGGCGTTATTCCTTCTTGTGACAAACATGCATGCACGAACTAAGGCGAAAATATATTTTAGTGTCGGCTATCATGAAGACAGGAATTGTCGTATTCAAAATTAAATCAAACCAAGATATCTAAAATCAGATTGCATAAAGGGCAATTGTGTCAAGCTTGGTGTCAGTTTGATCATCATTTTATGATTCTTTCCACTAATAAAGCTCTAAAAAAAATAACTTATATGTATGTTATACTTATCGTGTTTTCAAACTCTGTGTGTTTTCGTAGCATCCTCATAGCAGATCGTAGCATATTACTTTGGCATATGATAATTCATCAATGTTTCTGAAACACATATATGTCGGAGTAGGGTCCAGGCCGTGGTTTTTAAAAAGAGTGACGTTATCATACCTGACGTCATCAATGACTTTATTCTTGATTGTAGTCAGGATCTGACTCGTGAAGGTAACCACCTAGAGGGTTAGACAAACCCCTTACTTCGAAGAGTTCCGTACCCTGCAACGGCTCGAGCGAGACCATCTGTAATCTGTATGTACTCTGGCCTCTATTTATACCAACATTGTTGTGACTACACTTACACAGGTGGCTACCTAGTTCCTCTGCTCAACTGCTCAACTTTGCTTCTAAAATCTTGAAACCGGCTGTCCTTAGTAAAATTTATTTAAGTCATATTGTTGGAGGTCCCTGTCCTCAAAAAAATCTATTTAACCCATAATTTTGGAGGCCCCTGTCCTCAACGAAATTTATACAACCCATGATTTTGGAGGCCCCTGTCCTCAACAAAATTTATACAACCCATGATTTAAATTTATATAACCCATGATTTTGGAGGCCCCTGTCCTCAACAAAATCTATACAAAACATTATTTTGGAGGCCCCTGTCCTCAACAAAATCTATATAACCCATGATTTTGGAGGCCCCTGTCCTCAACAAAATTTAAAAGCGTAAAAGTGCAAACTTTTAATCTTTTGATGAATTGATAGAATTAGTATTTTGTGTGAAACTTTGATCAGCAACTTCTACGCAACTTCTACTCGAGTTAAGCTTGATCCAACAACTGACAAACCTTCCAACGCCGACACGGAACCCTGTAATTATCGCATTTTCATCTGGTATTGGAGCTAACCGCAGTTGTTCGTGAGAAATCCCTTTTTTTTTCTATTCCAACTATCTCAATTTGATATCGATCGTTAGGCAATATATATTTTTTTTGATTTCATATGCATCAGGGTATTTAAGATCTAATCCAATTTCACCCTTTTCCAATCTTATAACTTTAACCTTTCCTTTACTTTAGCCTTTCCTTTGTCCAACCTTAATTTATCTTGAGTTCTCGTAACGTTAATTTTCTTCTTAATGTAATCATCGAGTTGACTTCAATTTACTATCCTTTCATCTTCGTTTATAAACGTAAGTAGTTCTACAGTTACTGCGCACTGTCTTCCAGTTAAAGCTTTTATAGGACATACATTCGTAGTTTTGTGCTTAGTGCAATTAATTGCTAGTTCGAGAGAATTCAAACCTTTCTTCCAATCCTTAGTTCCGTAGTTTCGTATAATCGTTAACCCATTTTTGATTACTGCCATTACACGTTCAATTTGTCCATTATTGCGACTTACGCCAGGAGCTATGTAATGTTGATAAATACCATGAAATTTACAAAATTCAAATTCGACTTTAAAAGCTGTATCTTGATCACTAATTATTTGTCTAGGTGTCCTAAATAACGAAACCACGTATTCCAGTGCACGAAGCGCCATGGTTGCTGTCTTATTAGTTGCGTAAGTCAAGGTTACATATTTTGTATAAGCATCGATTATTACGATTACATATTCATTTTTATCATGTTTCTTAGTGAGGCGCCCCGTCGCATTTATGTGAATCGTATCAAATAGGATAGATTTCTTCTCAATAGGATACATTTGTATCTGTTTGGCTCCTGATCATCTTTTGCTCGTTTTGCAAATGGCACAATTATCAATAAATCGCCTTACGGTTGTGGACATTTCAAGAAACCAATAAATTTCACGAATTTTTGGCAAGAGCTTTCTCCTACCCGAAGTGTTCCAGAGCAGTATGACAGCAATTAATAATGCTCCACTGATATTATTTGGGAACTACTTTCTTCCATTTTTTGGATCCTGGTTCTTCATTCTGGTATTTACGCTCCAAAACAAGGTCATGAAGACGTTAAGCGGTCATCGTGTCGCCACTTCCAAATTTGTTTAATTAACACGGCAAGATCAGCATCACGTCGCTGTTCGACCTTAAGCCATGGATCTATGTTTTGAATTAAGTTAATACACATAATACGATTTCTGCTGAAAAATCTTGTCGATATTCAATTTTGAAATTGTAATGTTTTAAAAATAACCACCACCTGTGAATTCTTGGTAAAAGTTCATGAGATAAAGATTTTATGGCATTACAGTCAGTGACTATACTAAAATATCTTCCATAAAGGTACTGTCTGAAGTGTTTTACGGCGTGTACTATTGCAAGAGCTTCTAATTCATAAGCATGGTAGTGACTTTCTAGAATCGTTATTCTCATACTCGTATATGCTATTTGATGTTGCTTACCCTCGTTTATTTGGATAAGGATAGCGCCAAGACCTGTACTGCTTGCATCCGTATATAGTTCGTTTAGTCAATCTTCCTTAAAAATGGTTAGTATTGGTGCCGAGGTTAGACGCCGAACTACGTCAAGTCTGGTATTTCCATTTTCAGCTGTCATTTCGAATTTATCATCCTTCTTAGTCAAATTATAAAGTGGTAATACACGTTCGGAAAATGATGGTATAAAACGTATAAAGTAACCTGCTAATCCACAAAATTGACGTACTTACCTAACACGGGCTGGCACAGGAGACCTCTAGAGCGCTTCGACCCCTCTCGGACCCGGGCGCACAGCACCATTTGATATCAGGTCACCGAGACAATTAATTGCTGTTCTAAAGAAGGAACATCTTCCCGCGTTTTTTTTTTGAAAATCCAACCTCTGTCAAAGCAGCCAAAACCCCTTCAAGAGCTTGCAAATCCTCTGACATTTTATCAAGACGTCATCCATATAGACCAAAATATTATCCAGTAACAACCGCAGAGCAGTCATGACTGCTCGTTGGAACACTTCCGGAGCGCCAGTTAATCCAAAAGACATTCCCGTATAATCGTAGAGTCCATCCGGGGCAATGAAAGCTTGATAGATATCCCTTGACCACAATTATGAGTTGTGAACAGGACGGCTGCCGAACCACTACTGGCTCATCGACGATTAGCCCTGCTTATATAGGTGCCGTCCCCTCCCTTCACAACACACCTGATTCACTGATTGGTGGATGAAGTCTGAGTCGTTTTACTTCTAAATAAAACTAAAATTATTATTTACAATCAAAAGTTATTTAACGAAACCAACTAATCAATTGAGTAATAATTAGTATTATTTTAATTATTACATATTTATCATTAACGCCGACATATATAACCTCAATACACCACGTGTATAATCTTATTTATTTTATTCTGTTTTAGACCACTCTCAGCAACAAAATAGTGTTCCAACGGGATATAATTTAGTAAATAATGATTGTAAGTACCAATAATTAATACTAACTTTCATCATTTAATTTTAAATAATTAAAAAAAAAATTAAATTTAATAATAATTTAGTTGGAAAAACTTTAAAATTTAATAATTTAATTTAAAAACATATACTTAATTTAAAATTCATGATTTAAAATATTAAAAAAAAAATTATTTAATTTAAACTTATATTTAATAATTCTTAAATTAACAAAATGATTTATCATTTAGATTTATAGGAAACAAAAACGATTTTAAGACGTATTAATATTTTTGAATTGTAAAATAAATTGTAAGAAAATTGAAAATTAAAATGATATTAAAAAAAAATAAGAATAATTTAGTTTTAAAATAAAATGTGGATAATTTTTAAATTGTACATATAATTTAATAACGATATTTGAAAATAATCATCATTTTAAAATGAGTTTTTAAAATTAATTTTATATACATTTTCAATAAATTATGTAACATATGTTAAATAAAATATCTTTTAAAATTAATCAAAATACTTTCATTTTTAAACGAATGAACTTTGTAATTATCCTACCCTTGTTATATTCATCTCATTCTTTTCTCGATTTACTGAAGTTTCACTTCTATCGTGTGTGAATCGCACACACACCTTTTTTTTTTTTGTCTCTTATTTATATTATCAACATCAAAAATATGATGAGATACTTTCAGTTTTCATTATTATATCAACATCAAAGATATGACGAGATATTTTGCATTATCATCATTCACATACATATTTTATCAACATCAAAGAAATGATGAGATATTTTTTTCATTTTTCATTATGAGACGAAACCTCTTAGCATTCAATGGATTCACCGTGCGGGTGCTGGGTCCATTGCGTTGCAGGGAGTGGAGCTTCAACAGTGCCTGGGACTTGCGACCCAGGTGTAGGTTTAAGGGGCCCCTATCTAACGCGCGTTAAACGCTAACCTCCACTGTCCAAGCTCCTCTCCCTACCTAACCAAGAACCTACTAGGGCTGCCTTCGAAGTACGTTCCAAGAACGAATTGATGTAAGTTCTGGACAGGCCCAAGTCTTTTAGTAGGTTGTAGAGAGATTTAGCCGTTATACCTCTCGCTCCCACTTCTACCGCGTATAAATCCACGACGAAACTATTTCGAGTGAGTTCGTTTGTGAGCTCGTAATATTTGTTGACCTTGATGGTTTGGTCTTTGGTGATGTTGGTTTCCCAAGGAACCGTAAGCTCTATCATCACAACGCGCTTTAAGATTCGCGAATACATATGTAAATATGTCTGGTCTGGAGGCCGATGCACAAATATCCTCGGGGATTTTGTATTGTTTTTCACACGTATCCATCATTATAGTCCAATCCGTAGCCGCTTTAAGGATGGAGTAAGGCTTGACATTTGTTTTTATAGCCCTAGTGCCCTCTCTCACAAAACCTACTGATCGCTCGTTTGTGGTTATTTCCTTTTGCGCTCTGGCTACCGAAAGACTAACCGCTTCACGTATGATTTCCAGAACCCTATCGTGACGACGCGAGTATTGACCGCTATCGAGGAGTACCTTACATCCCACTAACAAGTGCCTAGCAGTTCCAACTGCCTTCCCACAGATATAGCAAGTCTTTTCGGTACCTTTACCCCATCTTACTAAATTACTTTGATCTGGGAGAGTCATCTGGAACGCATTGAGATAGAATTTTAGCAATGCTAGCGACCAATCATGGATTATGGCGACCAATCATTTTAGTGCTAATGGGATGCAAAAATCTCCTATGTCTAACCACTCGTTCTGCATTTCTAAACTTATTGCATGGATCTTATATTTATCATTCTCGTCTTGCCGAATAAAAGACTTCAATATATCCGTATCTTGGACCTTCCTACTTGATCCTAACCCTACTCTGTTATTGTCGTCGTTCTCTTGATCCTAACCCTACTCTCGGCGGAGCCTGAGGTCGATCATACGCTCAAAGAGCTTCATGGTGTGACTCATGATCTTAACGCCCCTATAACTACCACAATCTTGAACACTGCCCCTGCCTTTGTATATAGGGGTGTGGCATAGTCCCAGTGTTCAAGACGCGGTTAAAAAGATCCGTCAGTATGAGCACACCAAGAGAGCCCAATGATTTCCACGCTTCGATCGTGTTGTAATATTAAAATTATACCCTTCTTTACCGATTGGCACAACATTTTTGTGACACACATCACTACTGCCACATATACACCTTCTTGTCTCTGGTGTAACTCTCAATAAAACACGTTTGCTAGAATTCTAATCTTTTAATTAATTTATCAGGTTATGGGCCCAGACCCACGTAATAGTTCTAAATTAATTACTATAAAGTGATATCAGTGAAAGTAATAATTAGAACTTATAACAATAAAAGATTTGGTCTGTGATAGTAAAGTATTACCAAAAACCGGCAACGTGCTTGTCGTTCAAAGCATCTTCATCAGCAAAAATGTCTTCAAATAAGATGACTCTGATTGAAAAGCTGTCAGGAAGAGATAATTATCCCACCTGGAAATTCACTGTGCAAACTTACCTTGAACACGAGGAGTTGTGGGATTGCGTCGAGTCTTCAAATGAAGTTGATGTTAAAAAGGACATCAAAGCCAAATCCAAGATAATTTTATTGGTTGATCCTATCAACTATATACATATTCAACAAGCTAAAACGGCAAAGGAGGTGTGGGATAACCTGGCAAAAGCTTTCGACGACAAAGGACTGACCAGGCGAGTCGGATTATTGAGAGACCTGATCACAACGACACTAGACGGATGCCAGAACATCGAGGACTATGTTAACAGAATTATGTCAACTGCCCACAAGTTAAGAAACATAGGTTTCATTGTAAACGATGAATGGTTGGGTACTTTACTTTTGGCAGGATTGCCGGATGTTTATCAACCAATGATAATGGGCTTAGAAAGTTCTGGTTTGGCAATTACAGCTGACTTAGTAAAAACCAAGCTCCTTCAAGACATTAGAAAGTCAGATAATGCTGCGCTGTATGTTAACAGAAGTAAAATTAACTCGCAGAATGCCAAACAAACTTCAGACAAATCAAGTAAAGCAAATAAAGGTCCAAGGTGTTTTATCTGCAACAAGTATGGGCATGTAAGCAAGTACTGTAGAAGCAAGAAAAAGGAACAAAAGTCAAATGAGAACTCCGGCTATGTGGCAGTATTTTCAGCATCAATGAGTAATGACAATGGCTGGTATGTAGACTCGGGAGCATCAATGCATCTCACAATGCACCGTGACTGGCTCTATGATGAAATACCACCTCTGGTTGATACTATTAAAGTGGCTGATGACAAGAAACTCACTGTGAAAGCATGTGGTAAAGTGAAACTAAATGTTGCTGACCAAAGTGGCAAATCTGAAGTGATTGAAGTAAACAATGTTCTTTATGTTCCTGAGTTGGCCACCAACCTACTTTCAGTAAGTCAAATAATAAAGAATGGTTGTCATGTACAATTTGACAAAGAAGGTTGCAGAATATTTAATAAAATGAATAAACAAGTGGCAGAAGCAAAACTGACAAATAATATGTACCGGCTCAAAACACATCAAGTTTCAGCATACATATCTACAGTTAAAAGTAGTGACGCTTACTTATGGCATCAAAGGATGGCACATTTAAACTTTGAAGACCTAAATAAATTATCAGAAAGTACAGGGGTAAAAATTGAAAACAAAGACAAAGTTGTATGTATTTCATGTTTGGAGGGAAAGCAGTCAAGAAATCCATTTCCTTCAGAAGGTTGCAGAGCAAAAGGCTTATTAGAACTCATACACTCGGATGTCTGTGGCCCCATGGAGGTTCAGTCACTGGGAGGAACACATTACTTTGTTACCTTCATCGATGACTATTCCAGGAAAGTATTTGTTTATTTAATAAAGAATAAGTCAGATGTTTTTGATAAATTTAAAGAATTCAAAGCCATAGTTGAAAATCAACTTAATTTATCAATAAAGACCCTTCGCACAGATAATGGGAGAGAATATTTAAGTAATGAGTTTAAATCCTTTCTAATAAATAATGGAATTACTCATCCAACATCTACACCTTACACACCAGAACAAAATGGGTGAGCTGAAAGCATGAATCGCACCTTACTAGAACGAGCACGGTGTATGTTATTAAATGCTAAATTACAAAAGCAGTTTTGGGCAGAAGCAGTGTCCACAGCAGCATACATTACAAACCGCTGCCCGACTAGAGCACTGGGGTTCCGATCACCTGAAGAAATCTGGACAGGCAAAAAGCCTGATATCACCCATTTGAAGATCTTTGGATGTGAAGCAATGGTTCATAAACCTAAAGAGAAAGTCAAGAAATTCGACTCAAAGGCAACTAAAATGGTATTCATTGGATACAGTGAACAGACCAAAGGTTATAGGCTTTATGACTCTAAAATAAGGAAGGTGTTTATAAGTAGAGATGTTGTATTCTTGGAAAATACAGTGATGAGACATTATGCTAATCTACCTCTCTCAGAATTCACTTCAGAACCTGATACACATAAAGCTGAAAACCATAATAGTGAATTAACATTAGAAACATCAGAACAAAGTGCAACAAGTGATGAGTCATATCACTCAGATGAAGGATCTTTGTATGAACCTGAAGAAACAATAGATTTGCAAGACATATATTCAAATGTGACAACCAGATCAAAAAATAGAAGAAATATAGAAGGTAATACCTACTTATGCTCTGATGGCTTTTCAGATCAGCAAGATGTCCCACAAACATACAGTGAAGCAATATCTACAGACAATGAAAGTGCAGGAAAGTGGAAACAATCAATTAGTGAAGAGTTGTTGGCACATAGAGAAAACAAGACTTGGGAGCTGGTGGATAAACCACAAGGAACAAAAGTAATTGGCTGTAAATGGGTTTTTCGTATTAAAAACCTGCCATCTGGTCCACTATACAAGTCAAGATTATGTGCTAAAGGGTGTGCTCAAACGAAAGGTTTAGATTACACAGAAACTTTCTCACCCACAGTAAGATATGATTCTATTAGGGTTTTACTTTCAGAAGCTGCTCAACATAATCTAGAGATGGTTCAATTTGATGTTAAAACCGCATTTCTATATGGAAACATACAAGAGGACATATATATGACACCACCAGAAGGTTTGAAAGCACTACCAAACCAAGTATGTAAACTCAATCGGTCACTCTATGGTCTTAAACAAGCACCTAGATGCTGGAACAATAAATTTGATAGTTTACTAAAGAAATTTGGATTTGAAAATAGTCATTCAGATAAATGTGTTTATATTGGTAATGTAAACAATGACATAGTATATCTGCTACTGTATGTCGATGATGGGCTCTTGTTATCAAGATCAAAAGAATCTTTGGATTTAATTATACATGAATTGAGTAAAAATTTTGATATTAAACAATGTAAACCAAATAATTTTGTTGGACTACAGATAGAGAAGTCCAAAGGATGCATATTTATTCACCAAGCAAACTACATTGAAAGATTATTATGTAAATTAATATGCAGAATGCTAATTGTAATGTCATTCCAGTAGATCCTCACACCATACTAGAAAACAGCTCAGCTGCTCCAGATAAGAATATACAGTACAGGGAAGCTGCTGGCTCCTTGATGCACCTAGCTATAGTAAGCAGGCCTGATATTATGTATGGAGTCAGTCTGGTGAGTAGATATCTCAATTGTTATGATCACACACACTGGAATGTAGTGAAGAAAATTATGAAGTATCTAAAGGAAACACAAAACTATGGTCTGTGTTATCAATCATCTAGTAGTAATACACTACAAGCATATAGTGACGCCGATTATGCTAAAGATACAGGCACACGACGGTCTTTGACCGGATATGTTTTTATAAAGAATGGAGCTGCTGTAACATGGGCAACTCAACGTCAACAAAGTGTTGCTCTATCCACTACGGAGGCAGAATTTATGGCAGCATGTGCTGCTACAAAAGAGGCTCTGTGGTTGAAAAGACTATTAACTGATATTAATTCATTTAATCAAGATACAGTGATATTACATATTGACAATCAAAGTGCAATTTGTTTAATTAAAATGTAGACTATCACAAACGCTGTAAACATATAGATGTTAAATATAATTTCATCAAAGAAAAGTTTGCTGAAAAACAAATTGATTTAAAGTATATATGTACTAAAGAGCAATATGCTGATATATTCACAAAAGCTTTACCTAGAGATCAATTTCAGTATCTAAGAAGGAAGATTGGATTAGTAAAGTTATTGTTTGGTAAGAGTAAGTAACTAAGTTTAAATAATTAGAGAAAGCATATTGTTGTGATTGATTTTAAGTTAAGTTATATTGTGTAATAAGACATATTGTGTAATTAGAGATGTTTTGTTCCTATTATTGAATTGTTGTATTTCTTATTTTAAAAGAAGGGCTGTAATTTGGTAAGAGTGTTGTAATATTAAAATTATACCCTTCTTTACCGATTGGCACAACATTTTTGTGACACACATCACTACTGCCACATATACACCTTCTTGTCTCTGATGTAACTCTCAATAAAACACGTTTGCTAGAATTCTAATCTTTTAATTAATTTATCAGATCGGAATATCGTCAGGCCCCACCGCTTTCCGATTCTTCATGCGTCGAAGACAATTCCGAGTTTCGTCAGGTGTTATCGGGGCAATAAGTCCAAGATTAGGAGGTATTTCGGTTGGAAGACTGCACGGGTGCTGAGTATTTAGCAACTCCTTGAAGTAGCATCTCCATCTCTCCTTCACAGAGGCATGATTACACAGCAACGTGCCTTGGGAATCTTTGACGCTAAGACATTTTGTGATATCTTGCGTCGCCTTATCCCGAGCTCGTGCCAATTTGTAAATGAGCTTCTGCCCCTCCGCAGTTTCAAGTGTATCATATAATGGTGATAACCTATCACTGCGGGCTCTGGCAACAGCCCTTTTACTGGCACGTTTCGCTGCTATGTACTCTTGTCTGTCTTCAGGAGAGTTTGATTGCTGCCACTTCTTAAAGGCAGTCTTCTTTTCACGAATCACCTCCTGCACTTCGTCATTCCACCACCATGTCTCCTTGTCAATGACCCGTCCTCCCTTAGAAAGGCCTAGAACTCGTTTACCTGCTGTGATAATTGCTGACTGGGCTCGATCCCAAACTTCCTGAGCAGTTTCGGTATTAGTCGACAGATTTTGACTCTCAACCTCTGCCCGAAAGCTGGTCCGCATCGTTCCATTCAGCAACCACCACCTGATGCGAGGCTTACGTTTCTCGGCCACTTTCTTTTTCGGGGTAACAACATAGTCCATGACAAGAAGTCGATGTTGGGCCGTCAGGCTTTCACCAGGAATGACTTTACAGTTAGTCACCTTGCCGATATGACACCGTCTGGTCAGCAGATAATCTATTTGGGTTGAGTGGGACCCGCTCTTATACGTGATAAGGTGCTGTGGAGTCTTTTGGAAGAACGTGTTCACCACGGCTAAGTCAGACGCAATACAGGTTCTGAGAATATTTTCTCCCTCTGCATTGCGGCGACCATAACCAAAACCACCGTGTACACGGTCAAACGTTTCCGCAGCCCTACCTACGTGGCCATTTAAGTCCCCCCCAACTATGATTACTTCAGCAGCTGGTATAGCACGTAGAACCTCTTCAAATTGCTCCCAGAATGACTCTTTTTCGGACCCGCTACATCCAGCCTGAGGAGTATAAGCACTGATCAAGTTAGTAATCCCTCCCTCGATCAGTACCCGCACCCGCATCAGGCGGTCGCAGCGACGATCAACTTCAAGAAGACCATTCCGAAGCTCTTCAGATAGCACTACCGCTACACCAGCTTTACCTGAAGGCGACCCAGTGTATATCAGCCGGTAACCCTGTCCGATGTTCCGAGACTTATTGCCCTTCCAGCGAGTTTCCTGGAGGAACGCGCACTGGACCCGACGTCTCATGAGTACATCTGCGAGTTAGTCGTCCGGTTAGAGAGCCAATATTCCACGTTGCAAAGCGGAGTTTCCTTTGGGGTACTAACGTCTTTAGCCGTGCCCGTACTTGACACGGTAGCCCTTGCCCACTTATCGCAGGTGTAGGGCGATGTGCCTGCGCGTCGTTTATCGGCGACGCCCTAGCCGTACCCAGTCCATAAACTTTTGCAACCATAAGAGTGGCGGGAGTGGTTTTAACGGAGCGACTGCCGTCTGACCTCCAAAACCCCGTTTTACGGGTAAAACCAGGAAAGAAAAAGATAGAGAAGGGGGGAAAGAGGTTAGGAAGAGGAATGAGGGGAGGTACAGGACACCACCTTCATGGACTGAGGATAGAGGTATGAAAGTGGTGGCTCGAGGATCCGGGGTCGCGTACCCGTATGCCCAAGGCTAAATATCGGAAAAATACTTAGTAGGACACCCTCTGGATATGTATGATATGTAATATGCCGTCGGCTGTATCACGGGGTAATACGGTCGATGGCACTATACGGAGCTCCGGTGTGGGCTGAGTGCCTCACATCCCGCACGCGAGCCCTTTTGCGCAGGCCGCAAAGAATAATCGCGACCAGAGCCGTACGGGCATATCGTACGGTTAGCCATGAAGCGGCCTGTGTACTAGCGGCAACGCCTGCTTTGGAAATCGATGCACTTGTGCTTGCGGAGGTGTATCATCACAAAGTCGAGGCGAGACAGCGGGGTGATGAGCTTGCTCTGGTTGACATAGAGCAGGCCCGAACCGAGGCACAGAGAGAGGCTCTACACCGGTGGAAGGAGGCACTTGCCAACCCCACCGCAGGTCACTGGACGATAACGGCGTTTCGTCCGGTGTTAGAGGGGCGCCAGCAGGGCAGCCTCACCTTCCGTCTGGTGCAGATATTGACCGGACATGGTTGTTTCGGCCACTATCTGCACCGGATCGCAAGAAGAGAAGAGACGCCGCAGTGTCACCACTGCGGCGATCCTGACGACACTGCCGACCACACAATATCAGTGTGTCCGGCATGGCAGTATGAGCGCCGTGAATTTACTGCGGCGCTCGGCGGGAGGAGCCTCTCGCTTCAAAATATGGTCGAAGCCATGATTGACAGCGTTGAGGCTTTGGAGTCTGTCGCTTGCTTCGCCGAAACAGTTATGTCGGCGAAGGAAGCCGCGGAGAGGGAGCGGGAGGAGGATGCTCTAGCCGCTCCCCTCCGGCGTAGACCACGGGTCGGAGGAGACGGGTGAACTTGTAAACGCCTTTCTCCGATGACCTGGCGGTTTGACCAGTCTGCGTCAAATGGCACTGACGCAGGCATTGCATCTGGTCACCACGTCTGGGGGTTATCTTGGCTCTCCCGGGTAATCCCCTACCGGAGCGGTAGTCCGGCACACAGAAGTCGGGCGACCCGGGGGTGAATTTGGCGAATTGCTGTAGCAGGCCCCAAATCACCCTCAATATGGGCAGGAAAGGTAGCCGGGGAGTTTTAGTGGGTATTCCCAGTGACAAAAACATCAGGCGCTGGGCGACCCCCACACACATCCCACTGTCGAGCCAGGGCAGTGGGCAGTCTGTAAGCGGATTTCTCCCCGAAAAAAAAAAAAAAGGCCACCTCGTCATAACGCCAAAGGAGATAGGGACTTGAAGGTGTCTCCTGTTATGATGGCGCCAATCACTTTTCGGTTGGTCGATGGCTGGTCGGCGAAAGTAGCCAAATGCCTGGTCACCTAATTAATGTCGCGCATGAATAGATTGAGATTCCCGCTGTCCCTATCTATATCCTTGCGCTGCGGTCGTCGGAGTGAACGGATGTCTGCGTTGAGTGAATTAAAAACTTTTGGAATAAAAACTATGAACAAACTTCAGTCTCACTTAGTAATCCTAGCTCTTCTAAAGACCGTTTCAAGAGACCGCTAGCGGAAATAGATGTGTCTCACCTTTTTCCGAGACTTCCAAAGTGTAATTTACAGAACATTGATTAACGAAGATTTTGAAAATGATTATGCCGATATAGTTGCCGAACTTCACGGAATCCAATACGTACTACAGTCATATGTCGACGAAGGGATAAGGACTAAATCTGGAGGATCACTCGAATTTATAACAGGACTTCACACTTGCCACCACACTAACTAACATTTCCAAAAATTTGTTTACAATATTATTATTATTTCGTTATTTAAAGGCATCAGAATTATAGGTGAGAAGAGCCTTATGGTGGTCAAGTTTGTAGTAACTTGACAACATAAAGGCGCTTATTATCATGCGGACCGGGAAAGTACTAGCCTCTCACAGAAGATCAGCGTGAAGCAGTCTTTAATAGAGCTGTGATTCATCCGATGAGTGACAGAGACGAATGCCCTTTCACTTGTCCTTTTCTTTTCTCCTCTCTCTTCCCATCAAGTTCGGCGACGCATCCGCAACATCCCTTATGTTGCAAATGTCCATGAGCGACGGTGACTACCTTCCATCAAGTAGACCGTCTGCTCAACCATCTTTGATTTAAAAAGAAAGAATAAGTATTCAATGTTCTACGAATCAGTCTAACAAGTCTGTCCGATCACATAATAAAGATTAAAACTATTTCTGTCCAACAATCCATTAAGAAGTACAGTTACCAAGGAAAAACAGACATCAGATGGCGCTGCCAAACAGTAAACATAGTCTCCGTAACAATTTATTTCTTAAAAAAGTATTTGTTATTAATCCCGTATATAAACCGTGGTGAATTGTGTGTTATAAGTCAATAACTAAGTACAAGTGTTATACACTGAAAAAACTAAGTGAATTTACAGTTATTGGAACAAAAATAATCAGTGTTAATAATCGCTTTAATTCATTAAATACAACGTAAAATCGTAGTAAAAAACCACAGTGTTATATTACATTTACAAAGAAATCAAGTGAAACTTATTATGTACACGGAAAACAACACGTTTTAAGTGCTAAATTTTTATAACCTTAATGTGACAGTAAGCTGCAAATTCAAATTTGTATCAACGATTTGTACCACTAAAGTATTTGACCTTATTTTCACCTGCATAGTTAATTGAACAGTTTGTCTAGTGGATAGACTGGAAGAAACAAATGCAAAATCGTTGGTAGTTCTGAGTTCGAACCCCGCTAAAACTGAAATAAAATATTAAAATAATTTTTAACTAAGTTTTTAAGAAACTAAACTTCGGATCTAAAATGTCAAATAATAAAAATACTATCATCTGCGCAGCTTGTCCCAACAATATCAAAGGTCGAAATTACCTCATTTGCTCAAAGTGCAAGCAATATTTCGACTTACTGTGTTCTAACGTATCCAATCACAAATTTACCTCAATGTCAAAAGAAAACAAGAGCTCTTGGATGTGCCACGGATGTCGTTGTAAACAACCTAAAAGTGACAACACACATAAACCTACTCCTCGACCAACGGGTTCGGTACCACAATCACCAAACATTCACTTCGAAGACAACAAAGAAACAGACAATGAACAGAGTAATAACGTCACAATGCGAAAAAAAGTGAAGGTACTATATTACAATTGAATTCTCCAACTAAGGAGTACCCGGACATGTTACAAATTAAACGCATCATCCAAAATACAGTAAAAGAGTCTGTTGAATTAGCTGTTTCCACTTTCTTTTCCAAAGAATTTGAGCTTATAAAAAATGAACTGAAAAGACTAAATGAATTAAAAGAATCCGTAGAGTATCTGAGTTTCAAATACGACCGAGTTAAGGCCGACTTGGCAGTTTCCGAGGAAAAAATTAAGTCTCTTGCAAAAGACAACAGTACCCTTAATCAAACTGTTGAATCTTTATCTGCTCGACTAAATCTTATTGAACAACATTCGCGTGAAAACAACCTGGAAATCAGCGGTATTCTCTGGAATCGATCTGAAAATTTATACTCAGTTATTAATCAACTCGGAAATACCATCTCACTGCCTATTTCCGAGACCGATATATTGTCATGCACAAGGGTACGGAAAATGGATGAAACCAATAACAGACCCCGGTCGGTAATTGTCAAACTGCGTAATACAAAAGTCAGAGACAGTATCATCGCTGCAGTATCCAAGTTCAATAAGAAGAGACAAACCGAAAGATTGAATTCAGGCGATCTGGGGTACGGCGGTAACAAGTCGAATATATATGTCTCTGAAAATCTTTCCCCCTTTTACAAAGCATTACATGCACGCACCAGGATCGTTGCAAAAGAAAAAGGACTAAGATACGTATGGATTCGCAATGGTCGGATATTCGTTAGGAAAAATGATCAGTCACCTGCTAAACAAATCAAATGCTACAATTCTTTGAACAATCTTTAAAATGAGAATCTCTTATTTACTATTAGTCCGTAGGTAGTTAACAAAATTCAAGGTTTACTATCAGAATTTTCGTGGAATGAAAACTAAATTGTATAAAATACAAATGGCAACATTACTAACTACCTATGAGATGATTGTTGCAACCGAAACATGGCTGGATGACACTGTAGAGGACGGGGAATTGTTCACGGATAAATACACCATCTACAGAAGAGATCGCCAGTCAACCTCCTCTCAACGCAAGACTGGTGGTGGAGTACTTATTGCAGTATCTAAATCTATAGAATCTAGACGAATTGAACATTTAGAAAGTAACGGTGAAGATCTATGGATTTCTGTAAAAGTATCCGAAAATGGAGTTTCTACGAACGTTTTATTTTGTGCAGTGTATATTCCTCCGCCTGTCTCGTTGGAAAGTTTAAACCTCATTTTGGACAATATAAGTGTTGTAATGCAATCTAACCCTGGTAAAGTTGTAGTTTTGGGGGATTTTAATTTGGGTTTTTTAAATTGGCGGCTGGACGAAATCGAGGATCTGTTAAAACCCGACCATACCGATAATATTTTGGGATTCCCTTTTGCCGATTTTTTGTCACTCAATTCACTAACACAATACAACAAAATTAAGAATCACAATCAACGTATACTAGATTTGGTCATGAATAATTTTAACAATTTAACAGTAATTGAAGCTTGCGAATTATTAAGTAACGTTGATCCTCACCATCCAGCACTAGAAATATCTTTGCGAATTAATGCCGATAAATTTTTATACAATAAAATATTTGCTACATATTTATTTAGAAAGGCAGACTACGACGCGGTAAACAGATGTTTAGGAGAGTTTGATTGGTACTCCGAATTAGGGAGTTGCGGGAATGTCGATGCTATGGTAGAAAAATTGTATAATATCTTGTACGCTACAATTGATTCTCATGTTCCAAAAATCAAGCCAAAAGCATTTAAGTATCCTGTCTGGTTCACATCTTCCCTGATAAAATTAATTAACGAAAAGGAGAAAGTTAGGAAACTGTGCAAACGTTATAAGAATCCTAGAGATATATTAGAGTTAGCAAGAAGCCGTAGGCGCGTCGAGAATCTACTTGAATTATGTTACAGCCGTTACATTTCCGGAGTCGAGGATTCAATCTTTCGCGATCCCTTAAAATTTTGGCGTTTTGTTAAAAAACGGCGTGGAGCTAAATCCGAGGTCCCATCTCAAATGTCACTAGGTAACACCACAGCCCATTCTGGTCAAGCGATTTGTAACCTTTTCGCACAGAACTTTGCGTCCTCATATTCTTCTTTGCAGCCTTGTGTAGAATTCGTAGAGGAAAGTCCGGACTTTTATTCTCAAATGTCTCTCGCTCACGTCACACTAAATGAACGTACTATATTGAAGGCATTACGTTTAATAAATCCAAGCAAGTCAGCTGGTCCTGATGGCATTCCTCCTCTTTTTTTCAGAAAAACATGTAAATTACTCGCACTCCCATTAAAAATTATTTATGACACATCTCTTCAGACTTCAACTTTTCCTACGAAGTGGAAGGAAGCTAATATTTTACCAATTCATAAAAAGAAATCAAAGAGCGATGTAAAAAATTACCGACCGATTTCAATGTTAAACGTATTATCCAAAGCCTTTGAAAGAATAATTACCCCTAATTTGTCCCAATATATCAAAACCATGATTGCAAGTGATCAGCATGGATTTTGCCAGCGTAAGTCAACCACTACAAATCTCACAACTTACATACATTACATTTCTGGGTGCATAGATAATAAACAACAGGTTGACTCGATCTATACCGACTTCAGTAGCGCGTTTGACAAATTTAATCACAAAATCTTAATTTACAAGCTTAGGTTATACGGCATTCATGACCCCCTGCTATCTTGGTTCCGATCGTACTTATCTGATCGAGTACAGAGAGTTACACTCGGTGGTTACAAATCTCACGAGTTTATTGCGACCTCTGGTGTTCCACAGGGATCACACCTAGGCCCAATATTATTTATCATCTTTATCAATGACATTGCACACTGTATCAAGAACAGCAAATGTTCTATCTTTGCTGACGATTTAAAGATTTACCGCTCTATAACATCCATGAATGATTGCAAATTGCTCCAAGACGATCTAAACTCCATACAAAAATGGTGTGATTTGAATGGAATGGAACTAAATGTCGATAAGTGCCAGTTTATTAAGTTTACGCGAAACAAAAACATAATAAGACATCACTATAGCTTACAGGGCAAACCACTCGGGGAAGTTTCGGTTGTTCGTGATTTAGGTGTTATGATCGACGCCAAACTTAAATTTAACACTCACATAAATCATATTGCCACGAAGGCCTGGAAGAACTTCGGTTTTGTCAGACGTAACTGCAATGACTTTAAGAGACCGGCAACTATCATAACTTTGTACAATTCGTTTATACGTAGCGCTTTGGAATATGCGGTTGTAGTATGGAATCCGCATTATAAGATTTACATTGAAAGGTTGGAACGCATACAACACAAATTTACAAAATTACTAGCTAGTAGAAGTAACAGTTGCCCTTATAAGGCCGACTATGAATCACGTTTAAAATATTTTGGACTGAGCACTCTAGAAAAACGCCGCGAAGTTGCCTCTCTAATTACTCTCTATAAATTATTGAATAACCACTTGGATGCAACAGACCTACTACAAGATATTAACTTAGCAGTGCCACGTACTGCACCTAGACAACCTCTAAAAAAAATTTTCTCCTCCCGAACTTCCAAAACAAATATAGGTAAATACTCTCCACTCAACCACCTCATAAACTCATATAATAAAGTCAACAGTGATGGCATTGACATTTTTCACGACTCACTACCTCTTTTTCGCAAAAAAATTAACGCTGGGAGCTTTATTGTGATTGTGGTATCTTTACTGTTATATTTAGTTTGTTATATTCTACTTAATATTAGAACTTTGTAAGTTACGGTATTATCTCTAAAAATCTTATATTGTCACTGTTTGTAATTATTGTTAGTTATTTTTTTTTTTTACTTCATTTACTTTTTTTTTGCTAATTGTTTAAATGTTAAATAATTATTAAGCGTGTCATATTGCAGTCTGTAGTATTTATTAAATAGAGTATTGTTAAAAAAATTGTTAATGGAGGCTAACGTAACTATTAATGCTGTATATACCTATTAAGTGTTTGAAATTGTATCTGTCATTTTATGGTATTCTTGTTTTAAGTGCTATATTTCAAATACTGTGGTGTATCGATTAAATAAATAAATAAAATAAAAATAAAAACACTGATTCAACAATAATATCATCGGGAATTAATTTCCACAAATACCAAGAGCAAACATTCTGATATGTTGGGGTTGATTTGATGTCAAATCGATCTTCATCATCTAACAAAACGTTAGCAGAGTAAATTGTTATTATAATTTAGTGTAGACTAAAGGCGCAGGTAAAGCTAACAACGTTTACAGGGTCATGGATGAAAGGCCTGTCTGATTTTGCCACATGAGGTATGTTACTCTTCTGGACTGGACGCTGGCTGCTGCGGCCTCCGTCAGCTCACGGGCTGTTAGATCCTGATAGTCCCCGGGGGCAGGAGAGTCGACCAATGCTTCCTGCAGTACTGAGCTCCCTGGAAGCGAGAAATAGCATTCCATAAAAAATGCACTATCGTCCTCCTTCCTACCTCACCAGCAAAACTTTAAAACACTGACGACGTTGTGTGCTAAATTGCAGGACGGAGTTACATAGCCAGATTTGATATGCGCGAGCTTAATGACGTCTATTTAAACAAAACTAAATCAAATATAAAATCACTAAAATAGCTGACCCTAGAACATAGTCCAAATAAATAGAAACAACAACTGATCACTAGCAACAAGCGCATACACTTTATAAAGATAAAGAGAGGCAACACAAATAATAATTAGATATTATATCTCTTTTATATGTCTTAATATAATTATTGCGTGACGTGTTCCCGGCACTAGAGCGGATTCTCGTACAACATGAGTATGCAGGATGTGTCGCTCACATTTAATGTAAGCTCTTTCCATACGACGTTATCATTGCATATGTTTTTGTTAATTTGGTCGTCTTTTTGTTCTTGATTATCTAAAAATGCCTGAACAAAAATAGATAGTATTTTACAACTAGCAATCCTTGTAAAACGAAACCCGAGACTACTTTTTCTATCTCAAAAAGCCTACATTTGGAATGATCCGGAATTGAACCAGAGGGTTTATACATACATTACAATAACATTTTATAGTATATCAGCTTTTGCCCGCGGCTTCGCCCGCTTTGAATTTGATCTGTCATATATATAAATATTTTAATTTTTTTTTATATCGTCGAGTCCATCATATGGTGGTAACTTTTAAACTATTAAATTACTTAGTGTAAAAAACAAAGTTTATCTACATTAAATAATAAAAGCGACAGATGTGTTTATTTTGATGAGAGATTGATAAATATTCTAAAATTAGCATTATAAAAGTGTCCGAATAAATTTTTTTTTATGGGTGAATGTTTTGGTCGTAGTGGCTTCCACATAAAAGAAATATGCCGTCGCGGACATTTATTTAGAACTATTTTAGACAAACGATTCATTTTTGTCTAACTCCAACGGTTTAGTTTAGTGTACGATAGTTAACAGTATAGTGCGTGAGGCGTAAGCTGAGCTTTGTATTTGTGTGAGTGCACACAGATAGTGTACGTGTGATGTCACATTTGTGTTTATACTATACTGCTTTGACACCGCTCCGCACCTTCCGCACTCCACCCTTAGTACTGGTAGCAGAGTGACGCTATAATTTTTTTTTAATTTTGAACTCATATATTAGTCTATTTTTCCTCATACAATATTAACCTAACCTTTAACAAGCTTTGCTTATTTATTTTAAATCTAGAATAGCTCTCCCGCTTGTGTTATGTATCTTATTAAAAAAATATATATTCTAAATGTTTTTTGTCCAACTCTACTTTCTCTCACACAAATGCAAAGCTCAGCTGAAACCTCGCAGACTATAATAAGATAGTTGTTTTTCGGAAATTATTTGATATAAATATCATAATAGTCTGACGCACTACACAAAACCTTTATGGATTGTAGTCTTATGTTGTTCTCGTGTGCAGCCTGACATACTGTAGTGTGACTCAAATATGTCTAATAGTTTTTTCGTGAAAGACGATCAAACATACATCCATTCATCGTTACTCAAAAAAATTCGCATTTATTATACAAGTAGGATAATGTATCCTTCAGTCCGTGTAGTTCCCAGGAACACTTCATAACAGTTGTATTGTGTGTAGTAACGCGACACACGATAGATGGCGCTGACTGTTGATTGACATGACTATGTAAATGTTTTATGTCACACATTAAATTATTAAATAAGAAATTGAAATCACTCATTTTATTACAAAAAAAATTCTCTCATCATTCTATGACCAATCACAATCAGAAAACAAAATTAACACATACTTTTTAACCAATTATAATATCAATATGTGTTGCTGTAAATTAATTATACACACACAACATGAGCAACTCGTATCTCTGAAATATATTTTATAACCTGCTGGTGATCTTTGAGTTCAATATAAAATTTCTTATATGACATATCAATTCTCTGATCAACGGACCGGAGACAATGAAGTATCTTTAGTGCTAATGTTCACACTTACCTTATAAATATGTGAGTACACTTGTGATAGTAACAGACTAACATAAATTAATTTTACCAACCTGTGACAACTCCTTAGTGTCTTGTGTTATCTGAATGTGAAAATCTCTGAGGCAGCTCTTCAACGCCATCTGTATTAAGAAAAATATAACACATGGAGGATGCAGCAGATTGATTGTGACACTTATCATAATATATTAATCTCATCAAAATCAGTCTATCCGGTACAGAGATTAACCGGAACAGAGAAACACAGCTATGAGGACAACTTACTGAACTATATTGTGCGATAACACATCCACATAAATAAAAGGCATTTGTTTTGATTTTACAAACAGACTCCCATTTCTTTATATTGTTTTGTGAAGAAGAATTTTACATGAGAGCAATTTAATTCAATAATTTATCAAATTCTGAGATAGATTGAGATGATATGATAGACAAAGTAGCTCACCTTTTTTAAAAATATTAATCCTTGGTAACCATTTTCTTCATGTTATAATCCAAGAATGTTTTCTCAAGCTCAAAGCAACAGCTGTATGGAAGCGAGATACATTTAGCAGAGGATGGAGCCAGAGGAAATGGTACAAGCAAGCAAGCGGTCAAGCAACATAAAATTTTTGCTTGCTTCTCTGAAGTAATTTGTGTTTCTGAGTAACACTGAGCTGCTTCTATTAACCAGCTCAGTGTGTTCAGGCTGTTTCAATTCTTTGGTATACTTAAACAGATCCTTTAAATCAATAACGCCACGTCACTCTTTTTCACTTTCTTATCCAGAAGCAGGAAATGCAATGGATCTGAAATAATAAACTTAGTATTAAAACAATAGTATTAACTTCTCCCCACTTATAAAAATTTATTTCTATCCTTCTAAAAGCTATACGTTATTAAAAATTGGATTAATATTTTAAGAGTTATGCCTTTAAAGAAGAGAAATAGTGAATGTAAATATCCAAGAAAAAGGATTTTTAAAAGTTATTTGATACAAAATACTTTTATAATTCTCACCTTCTTGTTGTACACGTGTAGGTACCTACATCGCAAAAAAATTAATCCGGCATTAAACCCGTGCAAAATGAAATCGGCGACAGTTAATATTTAGTAATTAAGAAAAGAAGCAATAATCTAGTTAAACAATAATCCACGGCCCGTAATAAATACAGAAGCAAAAGCACAGATATTCAAGCAGAGTTAACTAGAAGTTTCTAATATGAATCAGCTAGGTCTCAACGGCTCTTTTCGTTGAATCAGAATGAAAAGTAACGATCTCATGACTGAGCAATATTTAAAGTTGAAATAGATTAAGGTAAGAAAAGCGCGGGAATTCAAAAGTAGACGCGGGCTTTTGAAAATTTTAATTATTTTAAATAGTTTTATAATATAATTTGGAAATATTTATTTAATTTTTTTGTACAGAAGTAAAATTTAGGTATTATATAGGTGATTATTAGTGAAAGATGGTGAAAAAACGCAAAAAAAAGGATACGGGTGAGTCCTTGCTTTCCAGTACAAGCAGCGATTGTGATTATGAAGAATCGCCAGCATTGCAGGATGCAGATGCCTTCGCTCCCTTTAGGGTCGCTGATTATTGTCGACGATACCCTGAAGATGCGGAAGCCAAGTATGAATTCATAGTATTTGTTGAAAGTACTAATGAAGTTCCACTCGGCAATAGGGACATGATGTCTCTAAGTGCTAGTTTCATACGCTCTGTAAAAGGCATACAATATTTAAAGAAAATCAACAAATATAAGGTCGGTGTTGTGTTCCAACGTGCGAATTTAGCAAACGCATTTTTAGACGATGCTACATTCCTTAAAGAGCAACGCCTTAAGGCTTCAATACCAGCAGGGGCCACCGAACTTGCAGGAGTTATCTCTTCGGTGCCCACTCATCTATCCAATCATAAAATATATAAAGCTATTTCTACAACAAAAAAAGTAATTTCTGTCCAACGCATAATGCGCAAAGTCAGACAAGAAAATAACACCTTCACCCTGCAACCTACTCAGAGTGTTGTAATAACATTTGCGTCAGCTACGTCACTGCCGGACTATGTCCATATTAAGATGTGGCGTCTGCCCGTCTCTGCATATGTCCCACCGATAAAGCAGTGTTTTAAATGTTTACGGTATGATCATTTAGCTAAATTTTGTAAGAATTCAGCACGATGCTCCATATGCACAGAGGGGCATTCTTTCAAAGAATGCAAGGTTAATATTGAAAAAGCTAAGTGCATTAATTGCAATGGCAATCACATTGCCATCTCTGGCCAGTGCCCTATAAGACAAAAGAAAATTGCAAACAGTAAACCCGAGTCTTACGCTGACACCTTAAAAAATCCATTAAATTTTCCATCATTAAACAAACATCTGAATAGTCAAGAAGTAATCCAAGCCATACTTTCAAACTCTGAAGCGATGACTCTACTAACTGAATCTATTGTAAAAGTTATTACTTTAAATAAAACTCAAAATATTAGTATAAGTTCACAATTTATTAGCTCAGCTATTAAAGAAACCATTCAGAATAAAAATAGCAAATCGTCACATTCAACCATCGAATCTTAAATATCGTACAGTGGAACGCTCAAAGTCTGTTAAGTGACAGACTTGAGTTCCAAAATTTTTTATACCAAAATAATATACATGTTGCTCTTATTTCAGAAACTTGGCTCAAGCCAAGCATTCAATTTAATATACGTGGTTATACCATTATTAGGAATGACTGCGGTAATGACCATAACGGCGTAGCAATATTAATTAAAAATGGTATAAATTTCTCTAAGCTCGATACTTTTTACGATGATTCGTTACAAAATGTAGTAATTGTTATTAAACTAAAACGTAAATCCATTTCTTTGGTTAGTTTTTATAGTCCTGGTAATAGTTTTCCTGGTTTTGAAAAGGCGAAGTTAGATCGTTTATTGTACACTATTCCGAAACCGTTAATAATTGCAGGCGATTTTAATGCCCATCATACTTTCTGGGGTTGTAGTCGTATAGATTCTCGGGGCAGAGCTATTATGGATTCCATGGATGGCAATGACTTAATACTTTTAAATAATGGTCAACCGACAACTATAGGCTCTCATATTTGGAAACCGAACAGTCTAGATTTAACTATGGTATCTTCTTCTTTGTTTCTTTCTTGTGAATGGCAAGTTCATCAGGAATCTTTAGGCAGTTATCATCTGCCCACTATCACAAGATTTACTCTCGTAAGAGACGAACATGAACCCTCTATTTCCTCGAACAACATTCCTTTTCACAGCAACCTGAAATTAGTAAATTGGGATAATTATGAACAAATTGTTAATGAAATGTTAATGAACTTTGAGATTGACAACTGTGATCTGCTCGATTCATACAGAAAGTTTTGTGCAATTATTCTATCGGCAATCGAATTTTCTGGACCTAGCTTAAACCATAATACAACTGATAGTAGTAATAACCGTCCTAGAAAGAGGCGTCAAGTACCTCGGTGGAATGCCAAATGTTCAAAAGTAGTAGAAGACTGCAAGAACGCGTACATTAATTTCAAAACTAGTCTTAATAGTCAAAATTACATTATTTTCAAGCGTGCACAAGCCTTCAAAAAACGTACTCTAAAAGAAGAACGTCGCAAAAGTTGGTCTGAATTCTGCTCCTCAATAAATCGTTTGACATCAATAAGTCGCATTTGGGCTAAAATGAGAAAATTCAAAAAAAGCTTTTCAAGTTTTAATCTATTTTCTGACCTCAATTGGGTTCAGACATTTTTATATAAATACACACCTGATACTGTTTCACAACAGATAAGTATAGATAATGATCTTGGAGTAAATACTGATAATTCATACATGATTGGTCGTTTTACTTTACAAGAGTTAAAGTCTGCATTAGCTTCTAGAACAGATTCCTCATGTGGCCTGGATTGGCTTTCCTATAGAATGTTTAAACTTTTAAATGTTCAAAATCTATCTATTTTCCTAAGGTTGTTAAATAGTCTATGGTCGTCTTCTATTATCCCAGAGGATTGGAAAACTGACTGTCTGGTACCAATATTAAAACCTGGCAAAGGCTCAAATTTGGCTGATTCTTATCGTCCCATTACGCTTAGTTCCTGCGTTGGAAAAATTTTCGAACAATTAATAAAACAGAGACTAATTTTTCACATAGAAAGTAATAATCTTTTACCTCACAATCAGTTCGGCTTTCGTTGTGGTCGTTCTGCTTGTGAGAGTTTACGTCATCTCTGTCTGGATATCCACGATGCTCGTTCCGAGAATAAAGTATTAGTTGGAGTTTTTTTAGACATTGTAGGGGCATTCAATAATGTAAATCTGGAAAAACTATCCTCAATTTTATTATCACTACAGGTACCTGGAAAAGTTGTAAATTGGATTTTTAATTTTTTGAACTACAGAAAAGTGTTTGTTAAGGTTAACAATCGGTTATTTGGTCCAAGGTATTCTTGTAGGGGTGTATCACAGGATGGTGTATTGAGCCCTCTACTCTTTATCCTATTCATACATCAGCTAAATTCAATACTGGGGAGTGAAGTTTCTAATCTGCAGTTTGCAGATGATTTAGTTGTTTATTGTTCTGATACTAGTCTGTTACATGTACAATCAGTCCTCAACGTTGCACTCCAGAAACTAAAGAACTATTTTGATAGCCTTGGGCTAGAGGTCAGCATTGACAAAAGTAAAGTTGTTGTCTTCTCAAAAAAGGCTATTAGAAATAGGAATGTCAATATTTTGTTCAATAATAATGTAATGTCTGTAGATAGGTCTGTAAAGTTTTTAGGTGTTATTTTTTCAAACAATTCTAGATGGAATAAGTATGCTGAAATCCTAGAAGCTCGTGCTTTAAATGCTTGTAATGTTTTAAAATCTTTGACAGGCACATATTGGGGTGCTGATCCAAGGATTTTATTAACATTGTATAAATCGTTAGTGAGGAGTCATTTTGAATATGCTTACTTTTGTTTTGCAGGAGTAGGTACTATAGTGGATAAATTAGAAAAGATACAAAACAAATGTTTGCGTATTATAATGGGTGCGATGCGAACTACTCCCATAGTGTCAATGCAGGTGGAATGTAATATACCTCCATTGGCACTTAGGTTTAAATACTTACAATCAAAATTTTTTGCAAGGCTGCTCTCCATTAGTAATCATCCACTTCTTGTTAAACTGAGGCACACTAATAACAGGACTGCCAATATTAATTCTTATCTGTTGCAAGGTTTTTCTGAAACAGAACAAATTTTTAATGAACACAACATTTTTTCCAGCATAGTATGGCCTTGTTACTCTGGGTCATACAAATCTAAATTTATTCAGATTAAAATTGTAGTTAAAAAAATTTTAAAGTATAAGGAAGACATTTATAGGGAACTTGATAGGTGGCAGGGATATCATCAGATATATACAGATGGGTCTAGGAATAATGAAGCAGTCTCTATAGCTGTCTATGATAGTCAGGTCAAAAGTGGATTTGGGCATAGGCTGAATCCACTCACAAGCATATACTCAGCTGAATCCATAGCTGTATACACAGCTATGGAGCACATTCAAACACAGACTCACCAAAAGTGGATTATAATAACGGACAGTTTAAGCTTATTAATGGCATTACAAAATCCACAATTAAATTCAAAAACTAACTATATTATATATAAATTAAGGGAGTTGTATCACTTGCTGTCACAAAACAAGCAAATAGTCCTCTTCTGGACACCAGCCCACATTGGTGTGAATGGTAATGAGCAAGCAGATTATTTAGCAAAATTTATTACAAACCCGGCCCACAATCAATTAAGTAATAGCTTTTTAAATTTCCCAATTCCTTCTTCAGACGCTCTATCTCTTTTCAAACTCACATTACAGGAAGAATTTTATAACTTATGGCATCAGGTCGTAAAGGTAAAAGGAAAATGGCTAGCTACAATAAAGAAAAAGATCTCTTCCCCCTGGTTTACCCGGGGTAACAACTATATCAATAGAAAGTATTATACCACAATCTGTCGTTTGCGTCTAGGACATTGTAGTTTTGGTGCTCACCTTTTTAGGATCGGTGTTTTTGACTCTTCAACTTGTACATATTGCAATAGTGCTGATGGAACCCTTGAACATATATTTTTTGATTGTCCACAGTTTAGTATTCAAAGGATGGTCCTTGTAGATCAACTTTTAAGTATTTTTAAAACTGCTGAAGATATCCCGCGCTCCCTTCAGCAAATATTAAGCAGTCAAGAATGCTTCTCGGCAGTTTATGGCTTTATTGTTTCTACTATAAATGAAATCTAATTGTTATTTGTACATATGTATATAATACTAATTTGTTTGTTTTGTTTGAGATATTTGTTTTTCAGCTATTTCAGCTATTTTCAGGATTTGATCGTTAAGTATATTGATCTTGACAAATGAAATGTACCAAAAATGACATTACAAGGATTTGACATTGGAAAAAGACGGAATGTGATAATACAAGAATTTGACAAAAAAATATATTTTAAAAGAAGACATGGCTTCGGCCTAATTTAAAAAAACATGATTCAATTAAAAAAAAATAAGAATAAGACATGGCTTCGGCCTAATATAAAAAAAACATGATTCATTTAAAAAAAAATAAGAATAAGACATGGCTTCGGCCTAATATAAAAAAAACATGATTCATTTAAAAAAAAATAAGAATAAGACATGGCTCCGGCCTAATTTAAAAAAACATGATTCAATAAAAAAAAATAAGAATAAGACATGGCTCCGGCCTGATATATAAAAATATTTAAGACACAAAATACAAAAGACATGGCTGTATGGGCTTTGTTCTCTTTGCCTGTTCTGAATGGAACGAATTTAACCAAAAAAAAGATTATGGTAAGCTTGTTTTTTCTACTGCAACGGATACCGAGAAATTGCCCCCAATGGCTACTAATACTATTCGCTTTATTTGAAATAATGGTATTTAATATTAATTACCATTATTCCAAATGACCTCAATATCCTAATAGTTATAAATATAAAATTAAAAGCCTGTGAACAACTAAATAAAAAATTCTTTACGTCTTCACAAAATTGGACGATGTCTTATAGTTCTGGTAGCATGTTTTTATTAAAGAATTATAGTTTATTTTTATATTAATACCTGTATTTAAATAACCGCTCCTTATATTGTTTATTTTATTTTTAATCTAGATCTTGACTTTAATCTAAATCGAAGAAATTAATTAATTTTATTTTTTTTTCGACATTCTGTAAATTGATTTTAAATTGATTGAATAATGAAATTTAAACTTAAATCAATTATTGGCTGGGTATAGACTTTAAAATGTGACGAGTGTGAATAGCAGAGACCACAAATACACAAATACAATAACGGATTTGTATACATGGTTGCATGTGTTTGTTCTCTAAAGCTGTTTTTTTTTTTTAAATGATATTCCTAAAGTACCTCTTCTGGCTCCAGTCTCTATGGAAATGATAAAAAAAAAACATTTTCCTGTATGTGAACCCATTACTTATTTACCAACAGAAGTATATGAATGCGTACGATGTTTTTATTTATGTATATTGTTATATCAAATAAGATTATTTACTTCCTAGTTTCTCCACACATTCTAAAACAATTTCATTTTTCTTCTTCTTCTTAAAGCTTTTCTGGTAATAAATGATTATTAAAGATAAAACATTCTTTGTGTCTGTTGTTTCATATTAAATATCAGAATCCCTCAATACTGCACTTGGATAAATAAATATTACAATTTTCGAAACAATTACATATATAAAAAAATCATATTTTAAAAATATTTTTTCTCAATTTCATAAATTAATATTCTCTATGACATTTCCAAGGTCAAGACGTAATCTCGATTACAACATTAGCTCATCGACATTGTCGTTGTTAAACGTGTCGAGTTGCAAATCGGAAAAAATCTTTACTAATATTCTTAATAATGTAGTTATTTGTATTTGTTTAGCTTTTCCAATAACAGTAATTTATAATACACGCTAAATTTTATTTCACGGCAGTGATCAAAGTACTTTACGAATAATTTAGAACTGTAAATATAAACGGACACATTTTAAATCTTCTAAAGAGCTGGTGAGTACGTACGTGACTGAGTATTACATTAGGGGATCATTATATATAATGTATTCTTTAAATTAAATCAATCAAATGGTAGATTAATTATTACGTTATTTAATAATCGTGAACATGTTATTACTTTCAAAAGAAAACCATTTGTTGCGATGCCCTTCAGTAATGAAGACTTTACATCAATTTAACATAAAGAAGTTCAATTCTGAGCTGTAATTTAGTAATTTTTTGTTGATATTATTTTCTTATCGCCCGTCTTCAATGTTAAATCAGTCGGGCGGCGTTTGTTTCTCAGTTGAATAATATATACTGTAGGAATATGAGAGGGTAGGAGAGAATCAATGTAGGAATATGAGAGGGTAGGAGAGACTCAAACGACATATAAGCAGTTGTCAGAGGACATCAGGGCTCTTTTTTCGTTCGTAACGCGCGTTGGTGTGATAGTTTAGTCGTTAGTAGATTCTAGAAGTGTGTTTAAATCTTTCGATTGTGTTATATTCGGATTTCATTTAACGATTAGTTTAAATCAAGATAGTTGAAAGTTATTCATTTAGAATTGTTTTTATTTTTGTGTAAATTTAATAAATTAGCGGTGGAATTGTATCGAATGTTATTTTTTTAAAAGTCAATTCTTACCTTGTTTCTAAGAATACTATATAATATATTATGGTGGGTAGTTTGATATTAATCAAATCATTATACCTGGTCTGGATTTCTGTAATTTATTATAGTTAATAATATTGTCATCATTTATTTGCGTCTTTCTTTACGTAACTTTCATTTATTTATTTTTTTAAGTTATATTGTATTAAGGATATATTAAGTTATACTCACTGGAAGTAAAATATACTTTAAACCCTCATCAGAGACAAAACGAGCTTTAAAACAGACACGTAGTTACAATTAAAAACATTATTAGATATTTATTACTCAATTGCGTGATCATATTCAATAAAATACAATAAAAACTTTCATTCCATGTGATGAATATACCTGTTCTTATAACAGAAATATATTTTATTCACAAAGTATTTTTTTGTCCGGGAATCTAAATCAATACATTTTTTACTCAATTAGACTTATTTAAATTTTATCTCATTTTACGATTTTTTTATTTCTATTTCAATCAAATGCTTTTTTATTTCAACAGGTGATGTTCACGAATTTTGTAAAAATATTTACAACGCCATCTATGGAGTTCTGATGTAAGGTTTTCTTATTGTAATCTTGACTTTGAATTTTTTATTGAATGTTTCTTGACTTCTACATACTTTTGTTCTTCTACTTATCATACATTTGTGCGAAATGAAATTAGTGAGTTAGTAGTAAACAAATTAGTTGTTGTTTATTTAAAAAAAATTATCCAAAATATATTTACCGTGGCACATCTCATATCAGTTGTATATTGTTTAAAGTAACACATAACAGCGGATAGATGTCGCTAGCTGTTAGCTAGAACACACATCTAATTTAAGCTTGCAACGTTATAACGTTACGGCTATATAACGAATATTCGTCGAGCCCCCTAAATAGCCGAAGAATAGTCAAAAGTATTCGCCCAGATTTTAGCGCCAAAATTTGTACCGGCCTGTTTGTTGCGCGCTCTTTTGCTTTAATGTGCTCACCTCCGCGCCATTCCAAAGCTGGTTTTTCTAAAGCTGGGATGGTTTATTCCTCGTTGTGTACCAATGATTATAAAAGTAATGTATAGATGAATATATACGTAATGAAACGGTTTATTTTTTTTATTTAAAAAAATATCTCCCTACAACCAGATATACTACTTAAGTATCCGGTATTCTGACATGATTTTGTATTGAAAGTATAAGATTTGTTTGACCAGGAGACATGTTGTTTATTATTATGTATTAAAAAAGATATTCTAAATCTAATATTAAAGAATCTTGTTTCTGAAGGATGTCCTGTGTTCCTAGCGTTTCTTAATGTTTAATTCTTTACATGGAGAATTTGAGAGAATGTTTCAGAATTTACTACTAAACTTTAAAAGGTCAATATGATCGTTTAAGTTGTTACATTTATTGCAAAATAATTTATGTTTTTTTGTTGCTTTATATATTTATGTCAATTTAATTATAACCAAAGGAATGAATTTTATTGTTTCATTAACTTTATATTAAGAGGTGTCTGTTATAACGTTGTCCCTCACTGCACCCGTTGAGAGCGTGAGCCAGGTGTTGGCTATGGGGTGAGGTCCCCCCCAGCAGCCACGATGCGTGGATTCTACGGAAACCGCACCGAGTGAAAGCGTGGGCGACTCCCAGCTCTAGCCCACGTCTGAAAAGCTAGTTCTGCTTGCAGGATCAAAGGTCGTGATGCAAGGATAAATGTTCTGTCCCTTCGATGGTGCTTCACGGGTGAAAGTACCTTTAAGACCGTTAGGTATGAGATGCGGCCGGTGTCTGGTGTATAGACTTTTGAATAATATCGGAAGACTGGCTCAGGATGCTTAACGTGACAAGATGATAATGAGAAAATTCCTTAGCCTACTAGGTGATATAAAAGTACATTTATTTAAAAAGCACCTGCCATCGCACACTTTTCCTCTAGTTTTTCTCCTCTTAAGCTCTTTTTTATGGCATTAAAAAATTTAAAGCTATCAGTATTATACTATATTGATACATAATATATTAAGATACTATTCTTATTTCACATCTATCTTTCTTATCTATTCTGTGTATTTTTGCAAACCTACAATTATATTTATTACTAATGTAATATTCGCTTCTTGCTCATCTCAGTTTTTCACTTATGTATTTATATATTACATTTGTTATACATCCTTCTTACTACTATTAACAATAATCTATTTATTTATTTATTTCGATATCAATCAATAATCAATAAATAGCTAAGATCCTTTTGATCTTCTCGTCGTGTTTAATGTGTCGACCTCAAGAATGTTATCGTTTTTTTTTTCTAATTCGACTCCTTTAAGATGCAATTCCGGGAATTTTAGCAGGATGTGAGGAACTACCTCGAGGTTGTCGCTGATGTAAACCGGATTTCCTCGACATTTGGAACAATGCAAGTACTAGGAGAAGCCGTCAGCATCTGAATGAGAATGGCTTAGGGTTATAACCTATCTGACTGGGCGGAAAGGACCCCCGCCGGGTGCCACCCTCCTCATAGGAGGAGGGAGGGTCAGGGTGAGCCCTGCCATGAAATATCTGGGGCTCACCCTTGACGGAGGGTGGACCTTCGTGCCCCATTTCAGAGAGTTGGGGCCGAAGGTCATGAGGACGGCAGGTGCGCTGGGGAAATTCCTCCCGAACCTCGGAGGTCCCAGCGCAGCTTACAGGCGGCTATACTCTGGGGTCTGTCGGAGTATAGCCACGTACGGTGCTCCCGTTTGGGCTGATCGCCCGATGAGCCGCGGGGTCAAGGCCCTTCTGCACTCGGCGCAAAGGGCGCCCGCGGTGAGGGTGGTTAGGGGGTACCGTACGGTCTCCTGGGCTGCAGCGACGGCTCTTGCCGGCGATCCGCCTTGGGATCTTGTGGCGTCGGTTCTCGCCGAGGTGTTCTCTTACGTCTCGGGTAGGAGGGCTCTCGGAGAGAACCCTTCGACAGAGGAGATCCGGGCGGTTCGCCGGCAGGGGGAGTCGCGCCTTATGCGGGAGTGGGGGGAGGACCTGGCGAGCCAGCCGTACGGTAAACGTACTACGGCTGCGCTCCGTCCGGTCCTAGAGCGTTGGATGAGGCGGAAACGCAAGCCTCTCACTTTCCGTCTGACGCAGGTTTTCACCGGGCACGGCTGCTTCGGTGACTACTTGTGTCGGGTGGCCAGGAGAGAGCCGGAAGGAGGCTGCCATGAGTGCAGCGCTGCGGTGGACTCAGCCCAGCACACCCTCGAGGTGTGCCCGAGATGGGCTGCGCAGCGCCAAGACCTTGTGGCGGCACTCGGCGGAGTGGGCTTGTCGCTTTCGAGTGTCGCGGAGAAGATGCTCGAGAGTGACAGGTCCTGGATGGCGGTGTCCTCCTTCTGTGAGACGGTCATGTCCACGAAGGAGGCATCTGAGCGGGAACGGGAGGTTGCGGCTGATGCACCCTCCCTCCGCAGACGACGGACGGGGGCGCGCCGGAGGCGATATCAACGCCTCCTCCAATAGCGCCCCAGCGCCCCGGGCTGGGGTCGGGCTGGTAACCCGGCTCCTGTGAAAGCCCGGCGTCGTCGGGGTGGTCCTAATTGCCGGGATCGCCCCCTTTCTCCGAGGGAGTAAGTCCGGTCTTTGCCAGGACCGGCCAGTCGCTGGTGTGCCCTGTCGCTGACAGATCCGGGGTGCACCAACTTAGCGGCCGATGGCTTTCGCAGTGGTTTTAGTGAGTAGGGACCTGCCCAGGTCGAGTCTCACACATCCTCTCCGGCCCCACCAAGGCCGGTGAGACGGCTCGTAAAAAGAGTTTCCTGCGTCATCAAAAAAAAAAAAAAGGGTTATAACCTATCTATGAGACGATGTGACAGCACAGTAAAGAAACATTAGATTGTCTCCTGTTATACACATAGTATTCAATTGAGACATCGATCACACTCTTGCCTCCCCTTAGATGGAGGGGCTGCATTCGTGGCGAGTACTTCTGCTGATGTTTTTAGTTTACACACCGATAGGTTGTCCCTGTACTTCCCTGCCTCGCCTACGATTATAGGACTATATCGTTCGTGGACGACCGAACGCATATTGTGGAGGTCCTAGTAGTTCAGTAGGTTGGTCGAGATGGTCTGTTGATAAAGCCGCCCTCAGATCAGAACGGATACTTAAAAAGTTAAGCTGGGCTTATAAGACGTTGGGAAAGTTCACCAAAAGTCGCAGTAATGGAGTAATGGAGGCACTGCACGATTCCACGGAATGCTACTAGCTTAGTGAGTCATTCCCGAATCCCTCTTCCGCAAAGTGGTTGAAGGAGCGAAGAAGGCAGTGAAGCGGATGAGACTTCCTGCAGTTCGTTCACTGCCATATAAACGCCCTCCCCTCCCGAGTCCGGGTATCGAGAGGACGTCGGAGAGACGACGGCTCACACCATTCAGCAGTGCTTCAGAACGCACGGCGCACGCATCGAACGCCATGATTGTGTCGTCAGGTCCGTCGCAGAGTCGATGACCCGAAAAGGGTGGACTGTCTATACGGGTCCTGAGTTCAGGACCTACATAGGTCGTCGGAACCCCACTTCATGGCCTGTAGAGAGGGTGTCAGGGTTATAGTGGACGCACAGGTATTCTCGGGCCAGCGACCGCTTGATGTTGCTCACCGGGCTAAACGTAGCAAGTACGGAAGCAACGAGGAGTTGGTTGCAGGTAGACTGGGATTATCACGCCCATTGTGTGTTCGCTCGACCTCATGTCCCCTCTCTTGGCGAGGTGTATGGAGCGGTGATTCCGCAGGGGAGATGAAATCGCTCCTGGGTTTGGGAAATCCGTTGTTCGAATTAATACCTTGCTTAGTACTGAGGGGAAGCCACACGAACTGGACAAGGTTCAACCAGATGACCGCAGTCTCTTCGGCAACTTCGGGTGGAATCTCTAAAATCCTGTGGACTAAGGTTGCTGCAGGATCCTCGTGGTGCGAGACCTTACAAACGTACTAATTGATCTTAGGACGTAAGCAAAGTTCCCTATGAGAATATCTCGCGTACCAATTCTGATGACGACTTACACAATCTCGGAGCACCTTCTTCATTAAAGGGAGATAGGGATTTGAAAGTGTTCTGCCGTTACGATGGCGCTAATCATTTTGCGGTTGGTTGGAGGCAGGTCAGGAAATATAATTAGTGTCGTGCGTTAATGGATTAACGAGATTCCAGCTGCCCCCTTCGTCCTCTTCGGTCGTGTGCGTTGCTTATAAGTTCTATTATCGTCAAGTTTCCTCCACTTTTTTTATTTCTTTTCTTATTTTTCTTAATTTCTACAATGTTAAGAGTTTTAGTTTTTATACATTACTTTAAACAACTCATCTGTTTGTTTTATCTAATATTTAAGTAACTTTTAATTTGTAACACTTTAGCACTACACGTGTTTTAGTGCTTGTGTGGTTCTGGACCAACAGGAAGTAGTCTACTTTCTATCTATTTGTTCCCTGTTTTATATGTTGATTAATTATTAATAGTGATAATTGTGGCTTAGAGTATGGTAGTTCCATGGGTTTTTAATAGACTATCTCACCAACTAGCGAGACAACGCAGCGATAGTTGCATTACAGAGAAAAGGACACAGTTGTCTCCAGAGGAGAATGGAGTCTTATCTTCAGAAAGGCCCAACATTGGAAGTGTAGTCCTGATGGGCAGACCAGTGGTCACCTCCGCCCTCTGTCGAGAGGAGGCAAAATTAGAGAAAGCCCCGAGCCAGGCAGAGAGAGAGAACCATGAAAACTACCTTTGGTTCTTTTAAGATAAGCACTTTATAAAATAAGCAATTTGAAACAAAGACTTACTAAAGTAGTCTTCGTAACATTCGGACATCTTCGTAAGGTTTCTGAGTCCTAAAGATAAATGTTAAAGGCGCAGCAACATGCTTCCAAACCTAGCAACTAGCAATCTGACTCGACCTTGCCCGTTCCACTAACTTGTATTATATTAAATCACCTCGTGTTAGCGGTTTTGTTTTTAATGATAGTGTTATTATTTCATTACTTCACTGTTCTTCAAAGGATTTCTCATTTAATATGTTGACAAAAAAGACGTGTGTGTATTAAAGAATCAATAGTTAATTATATAAGGATAGAACTTCCCCCGGTGTTAGTGACGAAACAAGATAAATGAAGTAAAATTATTGTTACATGAATTTATAATTTTGTGTGTTTAATATTAAGCACATTTATAAAAATGTTGTAAATATTAATAAATCTTTTTTTTTTGTGTCTTACCTTTAATTTCATTTTATTATATAAATTTAATGAATGTAAAAAAACAATAATTTTATTGACCTAAAATCTCATTGGGAGTTTGAAACATTATTACATCGTTTTTAATATATATAATTCAGTTTACTTAACGTCCTACAAAAACAAACTTTCCTAAATTGAGTAAATAATTGAATATACATACCTTTTTTACATACATTCAGCTCTAATGCTTTTCATGAGACAGTACGGAGGGGTTGGCGTCCTGATTGTTTATTGTGAGGATATTTTTTTTAGGAAACAATTTTATTATTAGGAAAACACTACAATAGATAAGAGCTGTTAAAATAAAGTGTCTTAACTCGTGTACAACTAAGCAAAAGTAATGCCCCTTCTAGAGGTTATTGTTGGTTTTTTAAGATTATTTAAATTCTCTTAAATATTTACTCGTTACTTTTTTAATAAATTATGCAATTTCCATATCATTAATTTCAAAATAATCAAATATTTTTTTTGGGTTACATGGCTAAAAGAATTAATTTATTTTTATTAAAGCCCTGTATAAACAAAAAATACAAGTGACAAAGTTTGATTTCTTGCAATATAACTGCTAAAATTATGGGATATTCATTATATTGCTATATCATACAGGCTATAAGTAATCTTAGTAAGGAAATAAGAATATTCTTTGAAGTCTAAAGTTATTTACTACCCCGAACAAATGACAAGAAGATCTAAGCGAAGTGAACAATATTAATGCTAAAACACTTTAAAGTATTGCAACCTAGTTTTGTCAATAAAGAAATAATAACCAACTAAAATGAAAAAAAATACCAAAAGAATTTCTTTTAATCGTGATAAACTATAAATTTTATCGATGAGTAATCTTCAAATTGCCCTACTAATGATATAATATATTATATATATATGTTATATATATAACGGCTCCAAAGCGTTTTACAAATATGGCAAAGCTCTTTTTTATGAAAAGGTAAATAGAAAACAATATAAGGAAAACATCTGACAATAGATAGAGATCTTAAACTACAATAAAGCCTCTGGACAACAGAGGGGGTTGACAACCAAGTCTCTTCACAATAGATGGTGTTTATAAAAATCTATGACTTCTTGACAAGAGATGGCAAGGCGAATAAAAGAATTCTTTCGGCAATAGATGGCGTTGTTAAAATTAAGCTTTTGACAATAGATGGTACTGTAAAGCAAACTTAGGCTTTCTGATAATAGATGGCGTTCTCATGGAAAACTTAATCTTTTCAACAATAGATGGAAATTTTAAACAAAATTAAGCTTTTCGACAATAGATGGTACTGTAAAGCAAACTTAGGCTTTCTGATAATAGATGGCGTTCCTATGGAAAACTTAATCTTTTCAACAATAGATGGGAATGTTAAACAATATTAAGCTTTTCGACAATAGATGGTACTGTAAAGCAAACTTAGGCTTTCTGATAATAGATGGCGTTCTCATGGAAAACTTAATCTTTTCAACAATAGATGGGAATGTTAAACAAAATTAAGCTTTTCGACAATAGATGACAATGTTAAAAAAAGAACCTTCTTGACATTAGATGGCGATGTAAAGTAAGCTAAGCTCTTTGGCAGTAGATGGAGTTGTTAGTAAGATAGTATTTATAAACCAAGCTGAAACTCACAAAGGCAATTAATCCATCGATGGACTGTAGAAATTGTTGACCGGAGAACTGTGTAACGGTTATCAGAAACTGCAGTTGGTAAAGTAACTTATATATTTAACTGACTTACCGTCTTCGAAGTTAGGGTTGCCACTCACTCAGTCTCCGTCCCGTCCATAGATAACTCCAATTAAACCATTAAAATCATTCGGTCGGGACCAGCGGATTACGGTTGTGATGTAAATTCAAAATCTTAATGATTTTTATTCATTATTTATTTTAGTAAAAATGATTGAAGCCAGTTTTTATACTTTCAAAATACAAATCGACATCTATTTATCCCAGTACTAAGTTAATGCAGGTTATGCAACATTACAATAAATAATATTAATAAATATAGAATGTGTTATAATCAATAACAACTTGTATTGAGTATCTCTTCAATATCTAGATTCAATAATTTTATGTTGGCAACACAAAGAGCTGCAAAAAGTTATTTATGAGTTTAATTTATTAGTAATTGTGAAAAAAAATCCTTTAAAGTATTAGTGACGTTTAGCGGACTTGCACTATTCCTGGTCCTATAAATTATCAGTATACCTTTTGTATTCCAGGAGAATAAGTAAAAATAAATAAATAAATAATAAATTTTTCGAAACCTTGTAGTAACGCTTCTTGTAGTGTCTTCGTTCATCCCATTCACGAACAAGTCGTGTGTGCATTATTTCATTTTATTACCAATTTGCTAATCATTAAAAACGTGTCCAACAATTAGTGAATAATAACCTTAGATTCAAAATACGTTTGTTAAGTTATGAATGTTGCATCAAATTATATTTTCTGTTTAATTGATCAATCATTTTGTAAAAAAAAATCGTGAAAGAAAATTGTATATGTGAATAAAAGGACTTTCTTATACTTTCTGTTTTTGTCATTTCAATACAACACAAACTACTTTTACACCAAAAGTAATTTTTTTTTATTTAAAAAATGTTCAATTACCCTCGACATTCACTACACACTATGCACTCCTGAAATATTTCCTCTGGATTTCTTCCAAGCCAAGCCTTTTAACATATACATTAACTACATATGTTATTGTATAAATAAAACATTTTCCTTATATAAAGTAAATGTCTATTCCTTTGTTATAATAAACAGCCAACTAATGTATGGATAAAAAATGACAAGCAAATTGAGATACCACAAGAAATATTCAGTCAATCATGTAATAATATGAAGAGATGAGTTGTATTTGAACCTGGTCGATGACCTCCGACAACAGAATTCCACTGTAATGAAACTAGTGTTATTCGGATTTACTACGCGGATTTTATTATTTAAAAACTACATAATCCCGACGTTACGGTTACTTTGCAGCAACCGTGATCACGGGCAGACGAGGTGTGAGTGTCTGTCAGTTGGTCCTTGTTATTTATTATCTACCGCCATCGATTTCTTAATTTTCTGGCGTACCGCTCTGGATGCCGGCAGAATGCGCTCACGGTGTCTTGAGGTCCTGCGGTGTGGTTTCGGACATGGGATTTTATATTTTTAAGAACGGGGTCCCAGGTGTTTGATAGATTCCAGCCATCTTCTCTTTTGAAATTGGGATGTTTTTTAATTTCAATAGCCTCGCGAATTAATCTCGGTATATACTTGTCTTCCCGAGCGAGGATTTGAGGTTTATCAAACCGAATGTAGTGGCCTGTATAGTAGATGTGACATCTCAGATATCAAAAACAGGCGTGCGTAGAAGTCAGCAGTGTGTGAACACACAATGGACAAACCAGGCCACTACATTCGTTACAAGACGTTAGAAAGTCAGATAATGCTGCGCTGTATGTTAACAGAAGTAAAATTATCTCGCAGAATGCCAAACAAACTTCAGACAAATCAAGTAAAGCAAATAAAGGTCCAAGGTGTTTTATCTGCAACAAGTATGGGCATGTAAGCAAGTACTGTAGAAGCAAGAAAAAGGAACAAAAGTCAAATGAGAACTCCGGCTATGTGGCAGTATTTTCAGCATCAATGAGTAATGACAATGGCTGGTATGTAGACTCGGGAGCATCAATGCATCTCACAATGCACCGTGACTGGCTCTATGATGAAATACCACCTCTGGTTGATACTATTAAAGTGGCTGATGACAAGAAACTCACTGTGAAAGCATGTGGTAAAGTGAAACTAAATGTTGCTGACCAAAGTGGCAAATCTGAAGTGATTGAAGTAAACAATGTTCTTTATGTTCCTGAGTTGGCCACCAACCTACTTTCAGTAAGTCAAATAATAAAGAATGGTTGTCATGTACAATTTGACAAAGAAGGTTGCAGAATATTTAATAAAATGAATAAACAAGTGGCAGAAGCAAAACTGACAAATAATATGTACCGGCTCAAAACACATCAAGTTTCAGCATACATATCTACAGTTAAAAGTAGTGACGCTTACTTATGGCATCAAAGGATGGCACATTTAAACTTTGAAGACCTAAATAAATTATCAGAAAGTACAGGGGTAAAAATTGAAAACAAAGACAAAGTTGTATGTATTTCATGTTTGGAGGGAAAGCAGTCAAGAAATCCATTTCCTTCAGAAGGTTGCAGAGCAAAAGGCTTATTAGAACTCATACACTCGGATGTCTGTGGCCCCATGGAGGTTCAGTCACTGGGAGGAACACATTACTTTGTTACCTTCATCGATGACTATTCCAGGAAAGTATTTGTTTATTTAATAAAGAATAAGTCAGATGTTTTTGATAAATTTAAAGAATTCAAAGCCATAGTTGAAAATCAACTTAATTTATCAATAAAGACCCTTCGCACAGATAATGGGAGAGAATATTTAAGTAATGAGTTTAAATCCTTTCTAATAAATAATGGAATTACTCATCCAACATCTACACCTTACACACCAGAACAAAATGGGTGAGCTGAAAGCATGAATCGCACCTTACTAGAACGAGCACGGTGTATGTTATTAAATGCTAAATTACAAAAGCAGTTTTGGGCAGAAGCAGTGTCCACAGCAGCATACATTACAAACCGCTGCCCGACTAGAGCACTGGGGTTCCGATCACCTGAAGAAATCTGGACAGGCAAAAAGCCTGATATCACCCATTTGAAGATCTTTGGATGTGAAGCAATGGTTCATAAACCTAAAGAGAAAGTCAAGAAATTCGACTCAAAGGCAACTAAAATGGTATTCATTGGATACAGTGAACAGACCAAAGGTTATAGGCTTTATGACTCTAAAATAAGGAAGGTGTTTATAAGTAGAGATGTTGTATTCTTGGAAAATACAGTGATGAGACATTATGCTAATCTACCTCTCTCAGAATTCACTTCAGAACCTGATACACATAAAGCTGAAAACCATAATAGTGAATTAACATTAGAAACATCAGAACAAAGTGCAACAAGTGATGAGTCATATCACTCAGATGAAGGATCTTTGTATGAACCTGAAGAAACAATAGATTTGCAAGACATATATTCAAATGTGACAACCAGATCAAAAAATAGAAGAAATATAGAAGGTAATACCTACTTATGCTCTGATGGCTTTTCAGATCAGCAAGATGTCCCACAAACATACAGTGAAGCAATATCTACAGACAATGAAAGTGCAGGAAAGTGGAAACAATCAATTAGTGAAGAGTTGTTGGCACATAGAGAAAACAAGACTTGGGAGCTGGTGGATAAACCACAAGGAACAAAAGTAATTGGCTGTAAATGGGTTTTTCGTATTAAAAACCTGCCATCTGGTCCACTATACAAGTCAAGATTATGTGCTAAAGGGTGTGCTCAAACGAAAGGTTTAGATTACACAGAAACTTTCTCACCCACAGTAAGATATGATTCTATTAGGGTTTTACTTTCAGAAGCTGCTCAACATAATCTAGAGATGGTTCAATTTGATGTTAAAACCGCATTTCTATATGGAAACATACAAGAGGACATATATATGACACCACCAGAAGGTTTGAAAGCACTACCAAACCAAGTATGTAAACTCAATCGGTCACTCTATGGTCTTAAACAAGCACCTAGATGCTGGAACAATAAATTTGATAGTTTACTAAAGAAATTTGGATTTGAAAATAGTCATTCAGATAAATGTGTTTATATTGGTAATGTAAACAATGACATAGTATATCTGCTACTGTATGTCGATGATGGGCTCTTGTTATCAAGATCAAAAGAATCTTTGGATTTAATTATACATGAATTGAGTAAAAATTTTGATATTAAACAATGTAAACCAAATAATTTTGTTGGACTACAGATAGAGAAGTCCAAAGGATGCATATTTATTCACCAAGCAAACTACATTGAAAGATTATTATGTAAATTTAATATGCAGAATGCTAATTGTAATGTCATTCCAGTAGATCCTCACACCATACTAGAAAACAGCTCAGCTGCTCCAGATAAGAATATACAGTACAGGGAAGCTGCTGGCTCCTTGATGCACCTAGCTATAGTAAGCAGGCCTGATATTATGTATGGAGTCAGTCTGGTGAGTAGATATCTCAATTGTTATGATCACACACACTGGAATGTAGTGAAGAAAATTATGAAGTATCTAAAGGAAACACAAAACTATGGTCTGTGTTATCAATCATCTAGTAGTAATACACTACAAGCATATAGTGACGCCGATTATGCTAAAGATACAGGCACACGACGGTCTTTGACCGGATATGTTTTTATAAAGAATGGAGCTGCTGTAACATGGGCAACTCAACGTCAACAAAGTGTTGCTCTATCCACTACGGAGGCAGAATTTATGGCAGCATGTGCTGCTACAAAAGAGGCTCTGTGGTTGAAAAGACTATTAACTGATATTAATTCATTTAATCAAGATACAGTGATATTACATATTGACAATCAAAGTGCAATTTGTTTAATTAAAAATGTAGACTATCACAAACGCTGTAAACATATAGATGTTAAATATAATTTCATCAAAGAAAAGTTTGCTGAAAAACAAATTGATTTAAAGTATATATGTACTAAAGAGCAATATGCTGATATATTCACAAAAGCTTTACCTAGAGATCAATTTCAGTATCTAAGAAGGAAGATTGGATTAGTAAAGTTATTGTTTGGTAAGAGTAAGTAACTAAGTTTAAATAATTAGAGAAAGCATATTGTTGTGATTGATTTTAAGTTAAGTTATATTGTGTAATAAGACATATTGTGTAATTAGAGATGTTTTGTGCCTATTATTGAATTGTTGTATTTCTTATTTTAAAAGAAGGGCTGTAATTTGGTAAGAGTGTTGTAATATTAAAATTATACCCTTCTTTACCGATTGGCACAACATTTTTGTGACACACATCACTACTGCCACATATACACCTTCTTGTCTCTGATGTAACTCTCAATAAAACACGTTTGCTAGAATTTTAATCTTTTAATTAATTTATCAAAAACAGATGTCACCTGGTGACGGTGGATATAATATTCCCTCTGTGTAGTTGTATTTGAGCTTTAATTCCGCCCACATTACATTATTTGAATGATCGTTTAGCTTTCTGCTCAGCCGCGTCACTCGCTTGAACAAATGTCCTCTTCAATTTGTTCTCTCTTGTTTTTTTATACTGCGCCAACACTTTCTCAGCTAGTTTTGCTATCCTTTTCATAGTCTGTTGAGGATATCTGAAGGAAGGAGGTTTTATTTAATTGCCGTTTTAAAATTGGCTTAACTCAAATTTAAAAAAAAAGGTACATTTTATAGGACAACTTGAAATTTCTTATTATAGTCAATAGTTGCAAATATCTGTTTCAAAATCTATGAATCAACATCTATTGTTGGTATTTTAAACGCAAAAGTTTTTAAAACTCAGTTTGTTTCGTCACTGATATATACAGCTATGAAACTTCTAAGACTAGTTGTATCGTTCACACTTGACATTAGCGAAATGTATAAGGAAATGCCAATAACTCAAAGAGTAGAATAAATACAAATTAGTTGTTTATTTTTATAAGTCAAATACCTGCATCCCAGGAACTCTATATTCGTGAACAACTGTGCGAGAGTGATCAATTCGGATTCCTCGAAGTTATCTTTATGCTCCATCATGAAGCTGCGTCTCACTTCCCATTGCTCGTCCGATTCGTGCTCCGTGCGCAAGGAATCCACGTCAATAGTGGTTTTCATTGCTATTCTCTTATTGCACTAGTTACAAAGTTAGCTCCGGCACTATTATGTAATAAAAAATTGTGATGCTATTATTGTTATTGTTATTACGTATGAAAAAAACAGTAGTTATTTAAATTAAGACCATAAGACGTACATCACAATACTACTTCAGATATGCAAATTGTTGATAGCGTTCTTCTTCTTCTTTTTGGTTAGTGGCGTTTCCTTATAGATTTCGCCAATGTCATGTGCCAATATTATATTGAACTATGTAAAGAGGGATTTGTGAATGAACAAGGTTGCGACTAGAGACTAAGAACTTTAATACTGCGGAGATCGTTCACCGAGAGCTAAAATGTTGATGTATCTAAAACAAACAAGAAAAGACGCATACTATATATAAAAATAGTTAATTGATTAAAAGACACACTATCTACAGTTTGATGTTATTTTGGTTAATAAAAGAACATAGAATATAAACAAAAGGAGAATCAACAAAAGAGAGCAAGGACTTGAAGTCAATGGGGCGGGGGATATCGGGAGGGAGGAGATCATAGAGAGAGGAAGACAGTCGAGGGCATGTGAAAAAGATGTGATCTGGGGATCCTTCATCAAGACCGCACTCACAGAGAGAGCTATCCTTTATGCGTAGCTTAGCCAAGTGGACGGGGGTACACGCGTGACCTAGCCTTAATCTACAGATTATACTAGAAACGCGCTTATGTAAGTTTTTAAAATTGCAAAACCAAGGACGAAATGGAATCAAGGATTGGACATCCGCATAGTATTTCCCTTTGGAACGGCTAGTTTTTAGCCAATACTGTGTCCAGGATGAGAAAAAACGCTGTTTTGCAATGGGGATCAAATCATTGGGATAAACCCCGAAGTGGTCCATACAGCCGGTATTAGTAGCATCTTTAGCATAGTAGTCTACGGTCTCATTGCCGTGGATGCCAGAGTGGCTAGGGATCCACGCAAGTCTGACCTGGATATTACTACTTTTACAACGGAAGAGAATATCTTTAATCTTTAAAATGTAGGGATAGTTATGTTTGGATATAAAAGGGTTCCTTGCAATAGCCTGGAGGCAACTTTTAGAATCACTAAAAATAATAGAATTGTTCAGCTTATGGGACTCGACAAAACTCACTGCTTCCAAAATAGCTATAGACTCCGCAGTGAAGATTGATATTTCGGAGGGAAATTTAAAATTTAAAATAATGTTGTATTTTGGGATCCAAACAGCAGCACCTGCATTACTTTGGTCGGCCATTTTTGAGGCATCCGTATAAATGCAGAGCCAATCAGACCAGTGCTCTTTTACGTAATTTTGAAATTGAACGTTTGCAATAGCGGAACCTTTATCAATGCCAAACTCAAGCAAAATTTGAGGATGGAAGTTAAGGACATCATATGGAGTGGCAAAAAGCGGGAACATTTGGTTCTGTAGAACGGGACAAGGGAGACGAAGGAATTTGACTAAACTAGTAAGGAGACAAGGATATTCTTTATGGGACCAATACTTGTTAGAAGGAATGAGATCAGAGAGAGAGTTCAGTTTAGGAATGAGGGGGTGATTAGAAAATTGAATGACTTTTAAAAAGAAACGGTCACTTAAGTATTGTCTTCTAAGATGCAGAGGGGCTTCACCACATTCTACCTGAAGAGCGTTAATTGGAGATGATTTCATAGCCCCACAAATTATTCTCAGGCATTTAGCTTGAATTTTATCAAGAATAGACAAGGCAGATTTAATACAAGGGACAAGGAGAAAGGATCCATAATCAAAATGACTGCGTATTATAGCATTGTATAAAATTTTTTGAGTATAGGGGTGGCTGCCCCACCAAACACCAGAAAGAGAACGCAAAATGTTAATATTATTTTCACATTTTTTCATAATATTATTTATATGTTGGATGCCAGTTAGCCTCGAGTCCAAAGTAAACCCAAGAAAGTTGACTTTATCCTTAACCATAAACTTTTGTTGTCTATAAGAAATAGAGATATCTGGAATAGATCTGAAACGAGAAAAAACTACCACTTTGCTTTTAGGAATAGATAGAGATAACCCGTGGTTATGCAGCCAATCCTGAAGGTAGCTTACAGCTGAGTTGAGACGGGAAGAGGCCTCATCAATTTTCTTTGCAGAGACATAAAGAGCCAAGTCGTCGGCATATTGGAGGACTTCACAAAAAGGATTGACTGAGAGTTCTAAGTCGAATGTGTACATACTAAAGAGTAACGGGCTAAGGACTGAGCCTTGGGGAAGCCCTTTCCATACTTGTCTAGGAGAAGAATTATAGTTAGGAGAGCGAATGGAAACAGATCTAGAAGACAGAAGACTGAGGATAATGTTTAGCAACCTCGCAGGAATACTCAGCTGGAGCATTTTCTGCCTGAGTATTGGAAGAAGAACATTATCATAAGCTGAAGAAATATCTAAAAAAACGCCAACCACACATTCCTTTTTTGATAGAGCAATGCGGATGTCGGTCAGAATTATACTTAAGCTGTCGATGGTACCAAATCCTTTGCGGAAGCCAAATTGAGATTTAGCTAATAATTTTTTGCTCTCTACAAACCATTCTAATCGATTTTTAATCAAATGCTCTAATATCTTGGCCATAGTGCAAGACAGAGCTATTGGTCGGTAGCTAGAGGGGTCTGAGTTGGGCTTTCCATGTTTCAAGATGGGAATAATTAATTGTGTTCTCCACTCCTCGGGAGGAGTGGAGAACACAATTAATTATTCCCATCCCAAAGGCTAAAAATATGTTATTAAGGATGGATAAAAAAACAAGTTTCGTGGGGGTAGAAGAATTGTAAATAAAAGAATAAGGAATACCATCTATTCCTGGCGATGAGTCCTTGAGACCCTCAAGGACGGTTGAAAGCTCCTCCCAAGAGAAAGGGGACTCAAACTTGTCAGAAGAATAACAATGCGATAAGGGGGGGAAAAGTTCTTCTAAGGAAGGAACTGAAGGAGGGGCTAATTTGAAGGAGAACTGGTCAATCCAGCCTGAGGAGTCATTAGATGAAATGATAGCACCAGAAACAGAATTCCGAAAACGTCTCAAATTCTTCCAAATCTTAGTAGGGGGAGTACTAGGAGAGAGTTCTTCACAGAATCGAAACCAACCAGATCTTTTCTTTTCTGACAGAAGCCTGATAGTCTGGGCTGCCACTCTCTGATAAGAGGTGAAATTCTCTGGACTCATAGTCTCTGAATAAATTCTTTCTGCATTCGAGCGTTTCTCACACCACTCCGTGCATTGTGAATCCCACCATGGAGGAGAAGAGATTTTACCAGTAACTGAATTTTTAAGAGGGAAAGAATTAGTCGCGGATACTATAACGGCGTTTTTGAAGAGTTGGTACATAGCAAGAACGTTGTGCGAGTTAACTAAGGGAATTTGAGAGATTTCTTGATCCAGAAGGGATCTGAAAAGTGGCCAATCAGCTTTGAATAAATTAAATTTAAGGAGAGGGGGAAGAGTGGGGTTAGGTTTTGGGGAGGCGGGGTCGGGGGTAGAGAGTAATATGGTAAAATGGTCGCTACCATGAGTAGAGGGGAGAACAGACCAGGTCAAACTAGGAGCCAAGGAGGGGGAAGTTATTGAAAGATCAACTGCAGTATTTGGATTCTGATGCGGGGACACTCTACGAGTAGGGGAACCATCATTCAAGACACATAAATTTAGTTCATCACAGAGATCAAGAAAGGGGTTAGAAATAGAGTCAGAGTAGTAACAACCCCAAGAGATATGGTGGATATTAAGATCACCCAAGATAAGGACAGGAGGGGGAAGAAATGAGATAATATGCCTTAACTCAGAGAGTAGGGCAAGGGAAGGGTTAGGGATATAAATAGAGAGGGAAGAAATATTCAAAGCTCTGACAGCAACGGCAGAAATGCCTTCACTGTGGGGAGGAAGAGAAATTTGGTTAAAGATTACTTTTCTAGAAATCAAAATGGCAGAACCAGCATAACCGTCTGGCCTGTCGTCACGGAGGCATGAATAACCTGGAATCCTAAAGCTGGAGCCAGGCTTGAGCCATGTCTCCTGAATGGCAAAAATAGAGGGGTTGTAATTATTAATGAGAGAAATAATATCATTTTTTTTATGGTGAATGCTGTGACAGTTCCATTGAAGGATGTTTGGCATTTTGAATACTATTTAAAATCTGACTAAGCTTAGATACAACATTGTTCGGTAGTTGGGAGTCATCAAAACGGGAGATTATGTTTAAAATAGTGGATAGGAGGAGGTCTAACAAATTATCATTGGCTGTCATATTTTCTGAGGGATAAGCACTACCGTTGGGAAGACTGGAAGGAGGTGAACGAATTATAGTATTATGGGACTGTTTGTCATAGCCTGAAGTGGATGCAGGAGCAGGAGGAGTTTTCTGCGTGAAATGGGTCTGTCGATAGGAAACCGAGTTAGGATAGTTCTGAACATAAGATGGAGATTGAGCTGAAGTATGAGGGATTTGAACTGCAATTGTGGAGGGAGAAAACTGGGAGCGGGAAACATCTGCAAAAGATTTCCTAACTTGAGGAAATCTAACAGATGCTTCAGAATAGGAGATGTTCTCTTGAGACATCACTAATTTAATTGCCCTCTGTCTAGCATGTTCTGGACAATTGGAGTCAGTAGCTTTATGGTTACCGGAGCATAATAAACAGGTAGGGGGAACGGATGGATTGGAACAATTGATACCTGCATGGGGCTGGGCGCAGATGAAACAGCGCTCTTTAGAACGGCATTGAGAAGCAATGTGTCCAAATCTGCAGCATTTGTTGCACTGTATAGTAGGTAGTATATATGTTTGCACTGGGAGTGAGGTGAAATAACAAAAAACCCTATCAGGAAGCTTTTGGCCATTGAATGTTAATACTACTGTAGGGGTAGGAATCCAAACAGTAGCATTGTTGTCTGTAGTTTTTCTATTTAACCGACGAGCCCTAACAACGGCACCAAAACCCTCAGGGACTACTAAAGATGAGACTACCTCCTCTAGAGCCCACTCCACTGGCACATTTCTTACTATACCCATACGGGTAACATTAAATGAAGGAATTATAGCAATGTATTTAGATGCAGCAAGAGCTGAGTGATCCAGGAAGGTATTAGCCGCATTCGCTGATTTAAATTCCACAGACACTCGATTGCGACCAATACGCTTCACACCATCCTTAATTATGTCCTTGATGTGATTTTTATGTAAGAAGAGGCCGAACTTTATGGGACGAAGGGAAGTACTAGAGGTCAGTTCACAATCACTACTAACATGGATCAAAAACGGAGCTGCGTCCTGATCTGAGTAACGTTTTTTTGACACTTCATACTCAGGAACAGAATATACCGACTGGATCGAGCCGACTGTTTGGGCGATAGTATTTTTTTTCTGTAAATGAGTAGATTTGGAGTCATCTAAATTTTGCCTTTTTCTTGAAGAGGGGATCGGGACCGGGTCAGTAGGGGGCAGAAGGTCAAGGGAATCATGGTTAGGAATACAACCTCCCCCAGGATCGGGGGGCTCACCACCGTACATATCTACTCTAAATAAATACTTACTTCTACTACAACACACTTATATATACACACAGAATACTAAATAGACAATCAACAGAAATTCAACAATAAGGATAACACCGGAAAACTAAAATAAGAACGCAAATTCGAACTAAACACTTGTTCTAGCACGTTCCTCACCTCAATCTCCGTTAGTAAACTTAATAGCTTAGTATCTTTATATACCCCAGTGATCAGTTATTGCGATACTGAACTGACCGTTGATAGCGTTTCGTAAACAACTTATTTGACATTTACGGTTGTTTTTGACAAGTGACCGAGTTTTAAAGGGATTGATTTGTAAAAAATGTTTTTTATTGCATTTAATACAATTCTCAAATATTAAATTTAATTTATATACACAAGACAAATATAATATATTTATTTAAATCCACAACTCTTTCAGTAAATACTTTGTCAATTACAATTATTCGAGCAAAAACTAAACGTACTCATAATTTGTTTGACTTTGATATAAAAATCATAATATAACCTGAAAAAGTTTAAAACCGAATGGAAATAATTGAAATTGCTATTGGAGGTATAAATCTTAGTCTGAAGGATATTAAAATATATTATTGTTATGTGTGAAGAAATATTTATATATCCACTTATATAAAATAAGTCCGAACTTTGCTTGAATTTTTTTCTTATACACATTTAAAATGGCAAATGGTTTGAATATTCATATACATTTTGGAGGTGGAGCTGAGTTACTGTTTGATAAAATCAAGAAGCATGTCGTAGAGTTACCGCCGGCGAGGAAATATTTCCCGGATGCTGATATTGAAAAATGGAGGATAAAAGAACTTTTGATTTGGATAAAAGACAATTTATTGAAAGAAAGACCCGAACTATTTCTGCAGGTGAGACGAATACACTATCATATTAACATAATATATGAAATTATATGTATAACTTTGTCAATACAAAAATACACTTAAAATTATGAAGTACGTAAAAAAATTAACAGTGGTAACTGTATAAAGCTTCGACTTAAAAGTTTAAAAACAGAATATTAGTTAAACTTTTCAAATTAACGTAAATATTTTGTTTTGTTAATATGATTAACGAATCATTTTATTAACATTCCAGGGGGAGTCGGTGCGTCCCGGGATACTGGTGCTGATAAATGATGCGGATTGGGAACTGTTTGGTGAACTGGAATATGAGCTACAAACAAACGATGAGATCACATTCATATCCACCTTACACGGGGGATGAAAATAAATAACTGACCTCTGTATTAATTTTATATATATGTCGGAGGAAGCCATTGATGGAGTTGCTGGTTGATTGTACGATACTGCATAAAATTGTCTCTTTATCATCTAAACACATTTTAGAAATCTTAATATAATTTAATACGCATTTTTACATTGTTGTAAAGCCTAAAACATGTTTCTAATAACGGATTTGTGATTATATTTAAAGTAGGAAGTTATTAAGTAGCCATTGTCAACTGAATTACTGTTTAACGCATAGTGTGCAATGTTTAATGTTTATTGAAATTGTAAAAACTTCTAATAACTTTTAATTTGATCTTACTTTATAAGTTACGTTTTTCACAGATTAAATAACATTATTGTCGTAATTTAAGTAACGACCAATCAGAGCAGAGCACGTAGCTTGAGTGAGGTCGAGGCGTCATCTTTATATAAGACAGTTTGACAGTTGTCACAGGTTGAGGTGTAAATTGGGGATGGATCGAGTTGGATCCTTGGAGTTGGTTTATTGGTGGTGTTAAGAAGTGGCGCTTTGAACTCACTGCTCGGTCTTAACAGTTAAAACTTGTCTTTCTGATTATTAATTATCGGCTTGAATGTGTACTGTGATTTTGTGATTTAAACGTGCTGAAACTAAATTAAATGTTGTGAAAACCATAATCGACGTGTTTTGTGTTCGCACTTTACCCTCATGACGCCCGCCAAGTCCTCAACGACTATAGATGATGTCGTTGAGAAAAGTGTTTCTCCGACATATTATTACTTTAATTACAAAACACAACTGACTTTTCAAAGAAAATAATTAAAACAGTACGTCTTCTTGGTAAATCACTTGTTTATTTCCAATTTCACAAAGTAATGCACAATTACATCCAAAAAGGCTCTTTATATAATCTCTCCTCCCCTCTCCTCTCCTCTCCTCACCACACCTCTCCTCACCTCTCCTCACCACACCTCTCCCCTCCTCGATACATCACACCACTCCACACCTCGCCCGCCGCCAACTCGCCCCTTAGTCAATACAGCTCCTCTTATTTTTTGTTACAGTCGGCCATCCTGGAACAATTGCGCCGCAATTGGCGCAAACATTCGATTAGCTTTCCAATAAACCAATAAGATCATCTCTAGTTACCAAGTCATCATCACTACTAGTCTCACTAAAGTCTGGAGCACTACGATATAGTCTAAGAGAATCTGCTGCACCAATTCCCGAAAACTCTAGAGCCCCTCATTGCTTTAACGCTATCGATTTCATGTCGCCCATTATCAAGAACCTTTTGTACAATGTAAGGCCTAGAATACAACACTCGCAACTCACTATTTACATTCTTAACTTCACTTAACGTGGGCGATTGCTTATAGAGAACTAAAGCTCCCTTGTTAAATTTATTCTCAGGTTTACGAAGCTTTTCATATTTTTTCTTCATAATTATGGCTTTTCGTTTTAATCGCTCGGAAGCATTTTTACGTTTCTCGTCAACCGGCTTAAAATTTTCGTTCCCGATCAAATTAGACATGAGTCGATCTCTATGACTAAACATAATTTCATAAGGGTGATAACCTAGACTTCCGTTAATTATATTTTTGATTCCCCAAACCACATCGGGTATACACTCTGTCCACAGGTTAGTATCTATATTACGAGTACGCATAGCATCCAATAATGTACGGTTGTATCGTTCAACCTGTCCATTGGCGCGTGGACATGCTATAGGATTTAAAGTATGGCGAAAATTATGATTAGTTGAAAACATCTTTGAAAATTCTACTAGTAAAAGCCAAATTTCTATCTGATACTACTCTTCTCCGATAACCGAACAAACTAAACATATCTTTTAAAATAAATTACAGCCTCTACGGAATTCATTGTTTTAACAAAAACTTTGAAAAGGAATCTACTATCATTGAAATACATTGATGACCCTTTTTAGTTTTACCAAAAGGCCGGAGATGATCAATGTGAACTAATTCCATAGGAATAGAAGACTTAGGAATGGGATGTAACTCATCACTTCGTTTACCATAATCTCCTTTTGAATATGAACACTCCAAACAATGATTCACATATTTTTTTAATAAAACGAGTCCTCTTAGGAAACCAATAATCCGATTTAATTAGTTCCTCACATTGTTTGAAGCCGATATGACCTGTTTGATCGTGAAATTTTTGCATAAACTTCCATCTTGCAAAGGAAGGAACGACTAACTTAGCAGCCCTTTATAGTTTTCCTGTATAATCGATTATTTTTAATTCTATAATCATTTTTAACATCAGTGCAAGCCTGACCTTCTGATAATTGCTTTATTATGCTATTTAATTTATCATCTTGCCGCTGAATAGTCAAATACCAGTCATCAGCAGATATCATATTTATATACCTATCGAACTCTTGAGAATACCGAATGTGTTTTGTTGACTTAGCTTCACCTATGTCGGACTGCGACTGAGAGCATCGACATGCGTCATACGTTCTCCCGGTCTATATGCGATCTGGATATCGTATTCCTGGATCGTAAGCCGCCACCTTGCTATACGAAGGATTAAATCCTTTTTGAGCAATGTATACCTTACAGCTGACCAATCGGTAACTACTTTGATTAATTGTCTATAAACATATATACGATTTTTTTTAAAGAATCAACGACAGCTAACGTCTCAAGATCATAACTATGATACATACTTTCTTCGAGAGAAGTAACTACTATAATAAAACACTGGTTTTAATTCGCCTTCCGTTTAAAGTTGGAATAAAATTCACGCTACCCCTATTCTACTTGCGTCTTTATGTATCTCACAAGGTAGTAATGGGTCGTATAAAGCCCACACAGGTTTACTATCCTAGATCCATTCAGATTTCTTTTTTGTTAAATCTGTCAACGGCTTCGCTATGATTGCAAATTTATTAATGAACTTTCTGAAGTACAGGGTCTAAACTAAAGGTCAGAACTAAAGGGTCCCAAAAATTGTCGTAATTGATGTAGATTATTCAGCTTAGAGAAATTCTCCACTGCGTGTATTTTATGATTACCGGTCCTAAAACCATTCGAACTAGTCTCATAACCCAGAAATGAAACTTTTGTTTTAAGGAATGAACACTTTTTAAGGTTTAATTTTAAATCTGCTTTACGCAACTGAGATAGTACCTTTTCTAATAATTTTAAACCATCACGTACGCTCGAAGTTGATAGTAACATGTCATCCATAAAGGTTACAATTTCATCACTACCCACAAGTTTCACTAATTTTTTTTTTGGGATTACCCTCATGAAAACTGACGGGGCATTGGCTAACCCGAATAGTACCCTCAAATATTCATAAAGACTATCAAGAGTAATTAATGACGTTTTATGCATAGAATCTGCTCTAATTGATAAGTTATGGTAGCCGGAAAATAAGACTAAATTTGTAAAATATTGTTTACCCGACAACTTATTTAATTGGTCATCTATATGAGGCATAGGGAATCTATCTTTAATAGTAATCCTATTTAATTCCCTGAATCGACACAATCTATAGTCCCCCTATTTTTTTTGTACTAATATAATCGGAGATGCGTATTGCGAATTCGATTCTCTAATAATACCCCCTTTTATTAAATCATTTACCATTGTCTTTACAACTTCTCTTTCCGTAAGCGCTAATCTATACGGCTTTCGAACTACCGGTTTGTTTGTTTCGAGCTCAATAGCCATTTCACCTAAATTTGTACACCCTATGTCGCCAATATTTTTAGCAAAATAATCCCCATACGACTTTAAAAGATTAACCAACGTTACTTGATCATTATTCTCAATATCACTGACATCAATATTTTCAAATTCATTATAATTATCAGAACACTCTCCTCTCCTCAAAGTAAAGCAGTATGATCTCACCTCTGGGTCCGATATGCATTTTTCACCTCGTTCCTTTTTTTTCAATAAATGGTACGGGAACCAATATTGCAGACTTTAATGAAGCCGTTCCCATTTCGTAGCACGGAGCTGGTTACGGCATATACTACGTTACCTCATCCTGAACTGCCTGGGCCTCGTACAGTAATCTCCACAATCGGCGTCACGTATTGTAAATTGAACCAAGTTATCTCCAATCGGTACAGAAGTGTCTTCGACTAATTTTACTCTGTAATAGCTAGTATCATCACACAGGTCGATATTATACAAGTTATTGGGGGTAGTTGTTGCCCTTGATAAGTGAGCGCCACACTGAAACACTTTTAGCGTTATGTCATTTTGATTTACAACGGTCTGGCCTATAATAAGAGAGATATCACCCAAATCGGCGTTTGTTATACAGCAGAGGTTTTGACGTGAACCTCGTCGATTGATAATTCAAACTGTATCTGTCCTAATGCTCGAACTGTATCACCGTTAAATCCTTTTAACACTGTATTTGTAGGCATTAGTTTGAGTTTAAGGGCATCAGATGCTCCCTTGAGTAGTTTATTAAGCTCGCTACCAGTATCTAAATAAGCCTTGAAAAAAAAGTTCACTTACCCTCACACTTTTTCTTATACACATCATCCAACTGTGATATCAATTAAACTTTCCTAACAGGATTTGGTTCTACTTCTGTTGAATTACACATGTTCGCCAAGTGTTCGCCAAGTTCGCCATGTTCGCCAAGTTTACCACACCTGAAATAATTTCGCTTATCCGGTAATTTACATGTTGTAGCCACGTGCCCTGTTTCTTTACAGCGATAACAGATCGGTGATTTTTTGAATATACTGTCTTCTGCATGTGATGTGTCGAGGTCCTTCTGCATGTGTTGCTCTTGGTATATTATTTGATTTAGAGGGTAGATATGAATCAAAAGCTGACAAAAATCCTTCATATAACTCATCCGGAGTAGAACACTGAACATTTCTACTCGTTTTTGATCGTACTTAATGTCCTTGATGCTATCCGGATCTCTTCACTTTTATACTTTTTGTTGTAGGTAATCGCACTTCTGATTATTACTTTAATTACAAAACACAACTGACTTTTCAAAGAAAATAATTAAAACAGTACGACTTCTTGGTAAATCACTTGTTTATTTCCAATTTCACAAAGTAATGCACAATTACATCCAAAAAGGCTCTTTATATAATCTCTCCTCCCCTCTCCTCTCCTCTCCTCACCACACCTCTCCTCACCTCTCCTCACCACACCTCTCCCCTTCTCGATACATCACACCACTCCACACCTCGCCCGCCGCCAACTCGCCTCTTAGTCAATACAGCTCCTCTTATTTTTTGTTACAATATATAATAAAGTCTCATTAATATAAGCCTTTGCTTTTATATAATTATGTATTTAATTTAAAAACTTTACTTCTATACAAGACCTATCTTGGTCGAGTGTATTTTATATGTGCAAATGTTTAACTTATTAATATTATCGTAAAATATCAACTGATAATATACTAGGTACCAGCTTAGCCGCGAGGGCTCTCAACAAAAAATATAAAATAGCATATTTAATTTTGAGAATTATTAAACTGACTATTATTACTACTCTGGAATGTCTGCCTCCATCTGCCCCTAGAAGATTGAGGTCATAATTAAAAGAAAAAAAAACAAATATTTACAATTATCTCTACTTGTACTATGTATCAGTCTAACATCGTATTTGTCATAAAACTTAATACTACATTGCATAGTAATTTAATTAAAAAAATAAATTCAAACAAGGAAATTCAAATTTGCTAGTAAAATAAACAAAAAATTCAAAGAAAGTTTTCTGAACCATTCCCTCTCAATTTATGTTCTCCTGGTTGACAGTGTTATGAACAACGTGACTGTTACGTTCTGTTACCTAACTCGAAACATCTTACCAGGAGAACATAAAACTGTGTAGTTAGTTCTATAGTGTGCTTTTGCTACGAAATACTCGTGTCTTATGATTTCCTGGTTTCCCATCCGCTGAGATAAACGTGACTGACTGTGGCTTGTTTGTTTGTTTGTTTGTTTGCTTGCTTGTTTCGTTTGTACAACAAACTACGTGAAGTTACTTCTCTATTTGGTGACTGGGGAGTTGGTTTGAAACGTTAAAGAAACCTTTTTGAAATTTTGTGAGTAACTTTATTTTATTAATTTAAACTACTTACTTTTTTTAAAATAATACTGTGGAATATTTGATTATTTCATAATAGAAGGCAAATTTCGTCTCAACTTCCATATTAAATAAATAATCAATAAAAGAGAAAATATTATCTCCTTGAAAACCATCTGCTCACAGGCATTGCATTTAAATAAGGGCTTGCGAAAAAAAATTGTCTCAAGTATCATGAAGAAAAGGAATTCCCGTATTCCCGTATAATTAACTCAAACTAGGATGAATAAGACCGAATGACAAACTCCAAAATTCTGTTTACCACGAGACTTCACATTGGCTCCTTTCTATAAATAAAATGATCGTTTTAAATCTTTAAAGACTTACCAAATAATTCTTTAAAAATTTTAAGGATATTTTCACTATAATATTGTTTAACAAAGTTTTCTAAGTAGATCTTAATCCAACAAATGACAACTAAAAGGATGTGCAGTCTTGTCAATTTGCAGCTATTATAAGTTTCGAATTACTTGTGGTATTAGAAATCGGTGGCGGGAATAGGGGTTGTTTTATTTCAACAAAATTATATTCATTTATACGTTGAAGCAATCGCATGAAAAGCTTCTTAAAAGCGATATCACATGGCATAAAGGGCAATTGTACCAAGCGTGGTGGTTTCAGTGTCGTCATAATTTTATATTTCTTCACAACTGGAAAAATACATATGTGAATATACTTATATATATGTTCTCTTTGTTTTCGTAGTATTCTCGTACCACTCTCGTAGCATTGTGCCTTAAGATTATGAATACCTAGAACTTCATTTTATGAAATAAAGTTTGTTTCTTCGTAGTTTTTTTTTCTTATGAAACGAATAAAACAAAGAAAAAATATATATTTTTAAAATTTTAAAAACTATAAATATACTTTTATATATAACAAAACATGTATATGAATGATAAATAATAAAAATAAATCAAAAGTTTGACAATGTGTAAATTTTAATGATATGAAGTGTACATTGAAGTTGTACGAGTACATATTTTTATGAATTCTTAGATTTCGAAGCGTCCTCGTATCAATTGATACCATAGTACTTTACCTTTATAAAACTACATGGTGCTCCTTACTAAAGGTAGTCTGTTAAAGTAATCGTAAAACACGTCACGTTTCTACATCGCGGTATCAGTTAACACAGAATGTCTGGAGGTGTTTTAGTTCATATTGCACATAAATGTAATAAATAAATAATAATAAATATTATAATACTAAATATAAATATTATAATATATTGTAATACTAAATATTGTACTAAATTCCTAAATATTAAACAGTCTCAAAATACTAGCTATAGGTTGTATTCGCAAATTTTTGTAGATCTCCGAAATGGATCTGATAAACACGTCTTATTATGAACTAAACGTGAATATTGGCTTCGAGATTGCCATGACAGCGTCGTGACGCCACGAGAGCGACTTAATGCTTTTCCTAGTATAGACTCTATAGTTACTTTATTGAGTAATTGGCCCCATGTTGTAAAGAAAAAAAAATAAATTCAAATAATTTAATTTAGTAAAATTTTGATATGGTTTTGAAAGCGTTTTTGGTTTTTGGTTTCTGAAAGTCATTTCAAACAAGTTAATGATGTCAGTAGCAGAAAATTTGTAATAAAATAATTTCAAAATAAAATCAACTATTTAATCATTTATATTTTGCATTGTATTTCGAGTCTTCAATCCAAATTCTTTCACTCAATTAATATTCACGGCTTAAAAACTACTCTTTCCAAATATAACTCAAAACTTGTCCGACGTTGATAAATTTGTTAATTTGTAATTTTTTTAATCATACATAAAGTATGAAAATATTTAACACCTAAATAAGATTCGGTTTTTTATCTTTATAAAACCACCTGTCTTTCTTTATCCATATTTACTTTTTGCTGGATGATGCACGTTCCTTTTAAAACAAGTTAAAATTTAAAAACAAAATGTGAAACGTAGTTTCAAGTCACGTTTATTTCGTAATATGAAGTACCAGGTGTTCATAAAGCCACAGAATACTACGATACAATTTGCTACGAGGATACTACCAAAATAAGAGAAGTGGAATAAATATACAAATATGCATTTCAAAGGGATATGTGATTAGATTTAACATTTTTCTAAACTATAATCTCTTAATTTATGTTCTTCTTTCTAGACTAGAGACTATTACGTAACTCAAAACATCTTATCAGGAGAACATAAAACTGTGTAGTTCTTATAAATGCGCTTTTGCTACGAAATATGTGATGAAGACTTCTATTTCCCTGTTTCCCATCCAATGAGATAATCGCGACTGGCGTTATTCCTTCTTGTGGCAAACATGCATGCACGAATTAACGCGAAAATATATTTTAGTGTCGGCTATCATGAAGACAGGAATTCCCGTATTCAAAATTAAATCAAACCAAGATATCTAAAATCAGATTGCATAAAGGGCAATTGTGTCGAGCTTGGTGTCAGTTTGATCATCATTTTATGATTTTTTCCACTACTAAAGCTCTAAAAATACTTATATGTACATATGTTATACTTATCGTGTTTTCAAAGCTCTGTTTGTTTTGGTAGCATCCTCATAGCAGATCGTAGCATATTGCTTTAGCATATGCTGCTATTCATGAGAATACCTGGAACTTCGTTTTATGAAATTCAAGTGACCTCTACAAGTTCTTCGTGATGTTTTTTTATACTTTAAATAAGAACTTGTAGAGGTCACATATATTTCATAATATGAAGTACCCGGTATTCTCATGAATAAAGAAAGAAAAGAAAAAGAAGTTTTTACTCCAAAAATAAATCAACAAAAAACCACTTTTACATAAAAAAAATATGTATGATAAAAAGAAAAAGAAATAAAAAAATAAAAATTAAAAGTGAATTGATCAAAACATACACATAACTTTCAACTAAACAGAAAGAAGACTGTTAGGATTGTAATTAAGTTTGGAGCTTCTGTTCATTTTGAATTTAATATAGGAACATAAAAAACAAGAGAATATTTTATTGTTTCTATTTTATTTGTTTATATGGGGTTTGAAAATGTGTAATTGTTAACGACGCGTATTTATTGCAACTTATTACGTATGCATGTGCATACCTATGTCTAATACACTGTTCTCAGTAAACTCGTCATAGATTGCACTTGACTATTATGAATTCCTGTCTCCTGTATGTGAAATACACGAGACTAATTTAGCCTAAAACATCGAGACAGACAAGTGAAGTTTCCTTACTGACTTACTGAAAGCTAATGTAAAAAATATATTTTTTTTCAATCTTAAAAGTCTGCCTTACATACATATCTTGAAAACTAAGAGCAGTGGGTGGTCGTATCAGTATTGTATACAAATCAGAATACTTAAGTTTGTTCTCCTAGTATGCAACGCTATCAAAAACGTGAGCCCCTACTATGTATTTATACGTAACTGTAGTAAGGTCAATAAAGTTTTACTTTTCACAGCAATCTTGAAAAATATTGTACTACTCCTTCAGACTTATGAAGTCATGGTTCCCGTACTATGAAACAAACGTAACCAATCTTCGAAGTTCTGGTTGGTTCCTTTGCAACCATGATCAATTGATAGACGAGATGAAAATGAAATCATTCATATACATGTTTTCTAATCAGAAAATAAATAATAAAATATTTAATTAATTAATATAATATTAATTGATTTAGACTATAATTAATCAATGTTTTTCAAATACACGTATGTCGGAGTAGGGTCCAGGCCGTGGTTTTTAAAAAGAGTGACGCCAGCATAACTGACGTCATCAATGACTTTATTCTTAATTGTAGACCAACATTGTTGTGTCTACACTTACACAGGTGGCTACGCAGGTGGTTATGCGGCTAACACCTGATTATTTCAACTACCGACAATTATTAGTTTTTTGAATAATAAGAACTACGCCGTTATATATGTTTTTTTTTCAGTAAATTTTAGTCAAAATTGATTAAGTGTATATTTCGAAGTAGAGAGACGAAAGTGGCTGTACGAACTTAGTGCCTTATCATTTATAGAAAAAGAAATGCCCGCTTCGAAAGTAAATTTTTTTTTACTGGTCTCGTACCGCAACTCATAACATCGTACCAGGGAAACATAAATCTATGAAGGTGATGTTTCACTATGAATTGAGAGTGAAATTTATGCTATATGAACATATTGGGACAGACGTGTGTTTTAAATATTTCATATATTGAATATATATTGATATTTATTGATATTTATTTGTTTGTCTGTGTTCGTGTGTCATAGCCCAATTTACATTTATTAGAGCTTATTTATTTATTAATTTTTTCCTGTTATTCTTATGAATATATTTTTGTTCCTATCATATATAAGTTTCTTTTGCGTGTTCCTGAAATCTCGTTTTATGGAAGTGAATTGAATTCATAAAATAATTTGTATTATTTTCAAGATCGTAGAGCAGTGGACGATCATCGTTCAGTATTGCATACAAAACATGATTCCTCAATTAATGTTCATCTGTAATACAAGGTTATAAAGTCAGGGTATATAAAAATTTTAATTATTATTATAAAACTATTAACTATTATTATTTATTATCACTAAGGTGATCTTTCTCCCCATTAATCTCAAGCTCTAGTTGGTTTGTATAATTTTAAGTTCCATATATTTTTTTATTAAAATTATTAATAAATGCTAGATTTATTAATAATTTTATTCAATGCTTTCAATTTGCGTGTAACTTAATTATAACTGTAATTAACTGTATGATGATAACTTTAATAAACTCAGTTTAACGTATGAGAAGAAATGTGGGAAAAATTCCTCTAGCTAAGCTGTATTGGTTGCATAACACCAACTCATAACATCCTACTAGGAGAACATACAACCGCGTAGGTGATGTTTCACAAGGGGGTGGAAGTGAAACTATCTATCTATATTTAATATAGTCTACTTGTTTGTGTGATGGTTGTCTTTTATGTATGTGTAAGTTTGGTATGACTGGCTTGCTAGCTGGCTCTTTGATAATTACGAATATTGACATCGCACTATTATTTATTCTTACTTCAAAGTTAAATTCATAACGTGCCAATAAATAACTGTAATTTGTATTCGTCAATTGTTTTCTTTTAATATAATTTGGCTTCTAAATCTATAAATTGCATCTTATATTTACGTTTAATAATAAAAAAAATACAGTTACATTTTTCGTATAACCTTTACAGGAAATGGATTAAAAGAAATAAACAGGTGAACCACTTTTTCAAAAAAAAAATTCACAAAAATAATAAAGCGATTTTCAAAGTATTTTCTTTGGAAGCCATGATTCCCAAACAAAATTATATATTTATCATGTCCAAAAACGAAAATGGATTTCTTGTTCCATCATCAAGGTTAAATGCATACAAAGACAATTCGTTCAAATCGGTCCAGCAGAGTAGGCGAATTTCAATGACATATACACGTACCGTTCAATAGTATATATATAAGTTACATATTATATATATTTCATAAAATAAATAAAATTGTTTCATCCATACTATATAATATTATAAATGCGAAAGTAACTCTGTCTGTCTGTACTCAATCACGCCTAAACTACTGAACCAATTTGCATGAAATTTGGTATAGAGATATTTTGCTACTCGAGAAAGGACATAGGCTACTTTTTACACCGGGAAAATGACGCATTCCCATGGGAAAATTCAGGCGGGCCTATCGCTTTTACGCCTGAACTACTGAACAGATTTAAATGAAATTTGGTAAGGAGATAGTTTGAGACTTAAGAGAGGACATGAGTCACTTTGAAATAACGTATTCCCTGTTTTCCCATGGGAAAACAACGCATTCCAATGGGAAAAATTACTTTTCTGGCCAAGGAAGGAAAAACAAAAACCATCGTATATAAAAATGTATTGCAATAACCTATCTTCTTCTTAAAATGTATTAACCTTTTTATTTTTATTTTTTTTTTAACGAGGGGAGATTTTCTAATAGACTACCGACCGAGGGGGAACCCGGCCGGGGCTTGTGGGATTTTTACCCACTAAAACCACCTCGACGTTCTCGGCGCAGTGCGTAAGCTAGTGTAACGGGGACGGCCTGCCATTCATCCGTTCACTACGCACGAACCCCTAAAAGGGGACTCCGCCTTCGGTAGGAGAGGTGGGCCCCACCCACAACCCCCTTCCTTCTCCAAGAGCTGCCTGCCAGAACGTAAGGCCTGCAGCTCTTCGTTTGCCTGGATCATCGGGCATCGGATTACCCCTCCGACACCCGCAGGCTCCTCTCACTGGGGAGGCATTCGGCGGGCATAAGCCGTATCATCCACGCAACTGCAATGGTGACACGCCGCCGTCGGCTCTAACAAATTATGATCTATATCAAAGATAAACTATTAATTTTAATAAACGAAAATTAAGAAACGATTTTTTTATTTTTATTTCTCATCATCAGCCTATCGGAAGCCCACTGCTGAGCATAAGCCTCTTCTCGCATGGAGAAGGTTTGAGCATTAATCGCCACGCTTGCTCAAGACGGGTTGGCGATTTCAAACTTATAATTTGAAATTATAAGTCCAGGTTTCCTCGCGATGTTTTCCTTCACCGTCCCGTCAGTGGTGTCTAAATACTGTTAGAAAGTACATATGACTATGAAAAATCACATTGGTACTTGCCAGGTTTCGAACCCGCGCCCTCACGCATGAGAGGCGGTCCTTTAACCTCCAGGCCACCACGACTTCTTATTTCTAAAGATCGATAAAAAAAATTACATATTTTTTTTATCAAAAATCTTAGTATAAAATTAATTCTAGAAATACGTAACAATTGTTATAATTGGGACGGTGACAAAGAAACAATCGTTCAAAGGAAAGTGTAACACGGTACTTGTTATTGAAAAAAGATTCAAACATTCGTAAAACGAGACCATTCCGATAAACTCTACCGTGTTTATAAAACATTGGACGAGAAATCGATGACAAGGATTTTTATTTTATTTTTTTGTGATCAACAATTTTTTTTTTTTATTTTGACATTTGTTGTCAAAGATAATTTGTTCACTTGGTTATAAATCCATACTTCCATAGTTAATATTATAAATGCGAAAGTACTTCTGTCTGTCTGTCTGTTACTCAATCACGCCTAAACTATTGAAACAATTTGCACGAAATTTGGTATGGAGATATTTTGATGCCTGAGAAAGGACATAGGCTACTTTTTAGCCCGGGAAAATAAAGCATTTTCATGGGAAAATATAGGTGGGCCGATCGCTTTTACGCCTAAACTACTGAACAGATTTAAATGTCATTTGGTAAGGAGATAGTTTTAGACTTAAGAAAGGACATGAGTTACTTTTGATCGCGGGAAAACAACGCATTCCCATGGGAAAAATTACTTTTCTGACCAAGGAAGGAAAAACAAAACACATCGTATATAAAAATGTATTGCAGTAACCTATCTTCTTCTTAAAATGTATTAACCTAACCTAACCTATGACAATCACACTTAGTATGGCCTCATCCTATCTCGGCACGATTCAAACATACGTACAAAAAAGTGCAGCTCAGGTTTTTTCATACTGCTATCCAAAAAAGCTATCTAATGAGGACGAAGCCGCGAGTAATAGCTATATATTACTAATTTTAAAATTAATGCGGACGAAGTCGCGGGCAAAAACTAGTCTTATATAAATATGTTTTATGAATAGAAATCTCAAAAATAATTTCCAAAATCTTTTTTCCCCTACAAAAGTTGGCGGTTGCGTAACACCGCCAGTACTCATAACATCTTACCAGGAGAGCATAAAACCAAGTGGATGAAGTTTCACTGGAGGATGAAAGTGAAACCATTCATATTTATTATATTAAACTTATGTGTGTGTCAGTTATTTTTTATATGTGTGTGGTGTTGTGTTGGCTGGCTTAAACGATTTAATTTTTCCTTATATTACTATTAAACTGTAGTGATTCACAGCCATACTTTAAACTCAAACTGCTATTTCTGACCACTGTGAAATGTTTTTCCCCATTGGTATCCATTATATAAACGTTGTAATTTTAAAAAATAAATAATTACAAACATTGCAACTTGTAACATATGTGACACTAACATCCTATTTGTCAAAAACTTAATACTCGATTGCGTAGTAACTGAATAAGCTAGGTTATCTAAAGAAATCTAAACAAAATTTCCTAAACTATTGCGTCTCAATTTATGCTCTCCTGGTATACAATGTTATGAACAACGTGACTGTTACGCAACATCTGATCAAGGAAAAATTGAGCTTTAAAGTACTCCGACAAAATGTGTGATGTACACTTCTCGAATATTATGATGTCCTGGTTTCCCATCTGTTAAGTATTGTGCGGAGTCACAGGGACGTCATTGAAATACGCCAGTCAAGTTTATGAAACTCACAAAGGGTTATTTTATCAGAGTATGAAAGTGATACTTTTCATATTTGTTAATATTAATCTTGTGTTTATGTGTGTGAGGTAGCTGAAATTTTATCAGTCTAAATGTTAATTTTATATTTTTGTTATTGAGTTCTAAAAAGTGTGTATATCTTTTATTAATAAAAAATGTATCAACAGAGATTTTTTTTCTTAAAGAAAGTTTCTGTACCTTAACCATTTTTGCTTTATTTAGTAATAGTCGCGAGTTTTACTAGTTTTAGAAACTGTAATAACAACAATCTAAATTCAGTGATTTTATAAAAAAGTCAATTGAAATAACGTCAATAGTGTCGTATTATTGCTATTAAAATGTAATGATTCATAGAAACCCTCCAGTCACAAACGACTATCTCTCACTATTCTGTAATGTATTGCTCCATTCGCCTCTATTAGAGGACATAATTGAAAAATCGAATAAGTACAATAATCGGTCTTTACAATATGCGTATAATATGACTTAACGTTTCATTGAATTATAACTGGCTAAGTCAGAAATTTGTTAATCTAAAAAAATTTAAACAAAGTTTCCAAACACATCGACTTTCGAGTTTTGTTGTCCTGGTAAGCAGTTTTAGTTTAAATAAAGAAAAGGAATTTCCTTATGAAATTTAATTTAAATAGGATGCTTAAATCAGAGACCATAATTGTACAATCATACCAAGCTTGGTTTCAGTTTGGTCATCGTTTTATATTTCGTCACACAATTGAAGCCGTGTGTTTTCGTAGCATGCCCGTAGCAAATCGTAGCATAGTGCTTCAATTTTTGGTACTTTATATAATAAAATACATGTGACCTCAGTTCCGCGATATTTTTGATAAAAACTAATAAGGAAAAAAAATATTTTTACTTAAATAAAAAAAAAATCAACTTTGTACACAAAAAAAAATATCTATGGTTAATAAAAAAGCTAAGATAGTAAAGTAAATTGTTTAAAATATGCATGCGTACATAACTTTCAATAAAAGCAGAATGAAATAATAAAGACTGTTTGGATTGTAGTTCTGTCTGGAGACTCTCTGAATTTATTATCGGAACAAAAACCAACGAAAGAATATTCCATTGTTTCTTTTTTATTTATTTATTTATAAGGAGTTTGACAGTGAATGATTGTAAACTATATATTTTTATTGCAAATTATTATATATGTTTGTGCATACCTTGTATGTGTATTGTGTATATTACAAATTTGTTTTGAAATTTAGTCTTTAAGCTAGTTTTCTGTAAGAAATTTTACTTGGAAGAACATTTTTAATTATATATGTTATACCACTTCTTACCTTGTTTTATTAACTTGCTTGTTTCCTCTTGTTCATTAAGATGGCTGAGTATTTTTAAAATCTAATATTATTGATTTATAGTTTGTTTCGTTAAATCAATTTGGATTCTATTAAATTCATAATAAATTAAATTACAAGAAAAAACGTGTTTTTCTATAACCATACGATTTAGTTTTATGGAGAATTGCAATTTCTTGTAATTGTAGTTCCGTGTAGAAGACTACTACAATAAAGATAATTCTTCTTGTTCCGTTTGTTAAAATAAAATGTCAAAAAGCTTTTTTCTTCGGAGATTTTCGTAGACATGTTCATACATATGTGTTGTCACAACATATTATGTAAAGTTTAAAACTCTTCCTCGTTTATATTAAAAACTAGCAGCAGAAGAGAGTAAGTAGATTTGTCTTGAGTACAAACCAGAATACTTCAATTTGTTCTCCTAGTATGTTATATTGTATATATTGTATGTATGTAATGTTATCAAAAATGTGATTCCCCATACATAATATACATACATAGCTGTAGTGAGGTCAAAATGCTTTCACTTTTCAAAGAAATCAAGTAAAATATCATGAATACCTGGTTCCCATATTGTGAAATAAACGTGACCAAACTGCACTTCGCTAGACTCGTGGACCTTTTCGTAGCATTAAAAAATTTAAAAAGACTATTTTTGCTCTTGTTTTCAATGTTTATCCTTTTTATTAATATAGTTGTTAATAGAATAATATCGTCGTCGAGCATTCATACTTAATTTAAATTTATTTTGCGAGTAAATAAATATTTTTTAACCCACCGAGACTTCTGTTGTATTTACTCTACGGAATTACAATACCTATATAATAAAAAGTTTTATTCATAAGAGTGAGCTTTCCTAACCTTCAAAAAAGTATAGAATGGCTGCGAAAGAAAAGATTTATTGTCTGAAGCAGTTCTTTATTTATGGAATTGACGAATTTTTATTTGTTGATTCATCTTATTCCGGAAGTTGGGTATAAATCCATATCTTGCTTGCGTTGATGAGCTGTCTAATCATAGTTTTCAACCAATCTCCATTAAAGTAATACAGGTTACTTTTTTAAGAATTTATATTATATAAATGTTATGAGACACATTTAAAATTTGGGCATAAGAGCGTTGTTCGTACTTAGCCTCGTTACAGCTTTAAAACTGTTTGGATACAAAAATAAAATTTATCACATCTTATATTATTTGACCACTCATTGAGGCTCTAAAACATATTCTACCTTTGTATATTTATTGTAGGATCAAATAAATATTCTCTTAGTTTTCGTAGCATCCTCGTATAAGATTGTAGTTATAGTATGTAGTTTGCACACCTGGGTACATTGTGTAAACAATAAAATAGTAAAGGAAATTATTATTTTTAATTATTATTATTAATTAATTAAATTATTATTAGTTTTCTTCTTCAGCTTCGAGTTAAAAATATTTCGAAGTTCCAACGCAACTCATAACATCTTACTAGGAGATCATAAATCTATGAGGGTGATGTTACACTATGGAATAAATGTATTTTGATTTCTTATCGTATTTAACTTAAATATGTATCTGTGTATATTATAATTTGTTCCCTTAAAATGTATTCTACTTAAATTCATTAAAAAATAGAATTATTCTTATCAGTGACACAAACAAAAAAATAAACTCTTAATCTCGGATTTGCTTTTATCAAAAAATGTCTTCAGACCACATGTTCTTTTATTTATTTTTTTAAAGTAAACAACACTCTTGTTATAAAAAATTTAGATTGTTGCATTGTGGTAACACTAACTAGGAGAACATAAAATATAGCTATAGTGATGTTTCAGTAGGGGATGAAAGTGAAACTATCTATCTATATATTAATTATTTGTTTGTGTGGTGGTTAGTGTTTGTGTAGGGGTGAGATATGCTGACAAATTTATATTTTTTTTTCACTGCTAAAAGTGTAAACACTCTTTAACTAAGCGTCTATTATAAATGTTAAGACTAAGATTTTATATCTTTAATGAGGTTTCTTCATCTTAAATATAATTCATTTATTTCGTAATAAAGCTCCAATTGAAATATTGTATATGTATGCATTGGAAATATGTATCTGATTACCTGAGGTTACAAGAATTTATTGCTGACGGGTAAAGATATAAATTCATATCAAACAAAACTTATGCAATTAGTGAGTTTATCCAACTGTGCAAATTACTAATACAGTTTGCTTGTCTATGAATGAAAGCACTACATTATTGAGTGAGAAACACTTCATAACAGCATTATGTATGGAGTCTGGCACAACTTGAAATTTGTTAAGATAAAGAATTTTAATATATCACATCTTTTTATATTGTATTTACTATTGAAACTTTAAGAGAACGTATGTGTGTAATACAATTAATACTAATTTAAATACTTTTACTGTTTGAATCACCCTTAGCATCCATAGCTTTATGAACCTGATACTTCATGTTAAACGACATGCCATTCGTTTTTTTTACGGGTTTTGGATTTTCTTATTTGCTTCTAGCTTAAAACAACCACGCATTTCTTTGTAGTAGACTTCGAACATTATTCATCCGCAATTTAAAATAAATCTTATTTACAAATGATAATAAAACAAACCATGTGTAAAATAGAAAACTTAACTTCTTATTAAATTTTTGTGAGTACCCTTTAATTGAACACTAATTCTTGCGACAGAAATTCTTTTAAAAAGCATTTTATAAAAAAATAATAAATTAGTAGTCAAATAATCTCCTAAAATAAACAACAATATAAAAACATAATACTAAAAAGTTGGCGGTTGCGCAACACCGCCACAACTCATAACATCTTACCAGGATAACATAAAACCGAGCGGGTGTTCTGTTAGTGTTTGAAAGTGAAATTGTCCATGTTTATTATATTAAAATTTTGTTAACGTGATGGATGTTTTAGGTTTGTGTGTGTGCTTGTGGATAAAATCAATGTGGTTTTTGGCATAATTATTATTACTCTTCGTTAGCGATTTTATGAATGAACAAGATAAAACATTTATTTCAGTTTTTTTTTTTTCATATCATAGATCCCAGAAATTCATGACAGATAATCAGAAGCCACTAATCTCCCTAGATACTTGCAATCACCGCGGCCTCATATATATATGTACATATATATGTTGATTCCTGAGAAGCCTCGTGGATACTAAAATAATTAGAAATACAAAATAACGTGGTTAAAATAAGCATAATCAATTCCACTTTTATATTAATCAAAATAAATCTCAGTTAAGACCAATAATTTTGTTGTGATAGTTGTTGTAGATGTTAAAGTAATCCTCATCATCAGCACTTATCAGGCCACTGTTGGACATAGGTCTCATGCACAATAGTCCACTGAGTTCAAACCTCGACTCATACTCCCTTTTGTTTTCTCAGTTACTTCCGGAGTTCCAGATATCAATGTCCTACCGAGACATAACTTAGTTTTCATAAATCGTTAATAAATTCAATAATCAGATAATTATGATTTGCCATTTGTCTTTACTCCATAGGTCTTTTTGTTTTTTTCCGAAATCGAGATAAACCGTTTTTTACCCTTTAAAACTCACCCACTTCCCCTTATCGATCTCAGGTGGAACTCAAATTATTTTTCGTTTTATTTCTATAATATTCTCCTCCTTTTTCCAATGGGTTTCATCCATTTCTGGTGCATACATATAAATTAAAAAAATATCTTTGGCAAATCACCTACCTAAACAGCTTTTATTATTAAAAATATTTTTTTACGGATCTTGAAACTTATAACATTACCAAGAGAACATAAAATTGTGTAGCTGTATAGTGCGCGACGGTACGAAATATGTAGTGCACACTACTCGAGTCTTATGATTTCCTGGATCCCATCCAATAAGAAAAAGGTGACTGACATTGTTCGTTCTTATGAGAAATATTTTTGTCTCGACTATCGTTAAGAAAAGGAATTCCTGTATTCAAAATTTCATCACTAGGATTTATAAAATCAGAGGCCAAACTGGACAATTGTATCAAGCTCTTTGAAGTTTGGTCATCATTTTATATATATTTATATATATAGATTTTTTTTACGTAAAAGTTGGCTAACGAGCAGACGGCCTACTTGATGGGCAGTAGTGACCGTCGCCCATGGACATCCGCAACATTGCAAACCTTAGTTCTTAAGGAAAAGGGAGGGGTGGGAACAGGGAAAGAACAACCGGCTCTCTCACTCATGGGACGAAACGCAGTCATTAATGACAACTTTACGCCGATCTTCTCTGAGAGGGTGGTACTTCTCCGGTCGAGCCAGCCCATATTTGAGCCGTAGTTATTTGACCACAGCTAGGCTCTACCACCTATTATAATTTTAATTTTATGTCTATTGAAGCTGTAAAAATACATAATATGTGTAATACTTATCAAATTATCATTGTTCTCTTTCTTTTCGTAGCACCATCGTTGCAGAACATAACGTAGAACTGTAGCATTATCAATACTTGGTACTTCCTTATATTATGAAGTTCATGTAACCTACAAGTTCTTCGTGTTGTTTTTTATAAAAACCTATAAGGAAAGAAAAAAGTAATTTTTACTCTAAAACTACTTTTATTTAAACAAAATATATTTATCTATGATAAATAAGAAAAATACATAAAAAAAGACTGGAGACACTGAGTTCACTTTAAATTTATTGGAATGTAAAACAACAAGAGAATATTCTATTGTTTCTATTTTATTTGTTAATTATATAAGGTGGCGACCGGAGGTTCCAGGAAAACTACGAAACATACTTATATGTATATTATAATAAAAATTACATAATAAAACTTATAACCTATACCTAAGACTACATGATTGCCTCGATGTTAGGATAGCAATGCCATTCCATAGCTTGTGAGGTGTCAGGAATCTTCTGGTTCACACGGCATGGTGTTGGTTCCGCGGAGTCAGCGGCGTCACTCGTTATATGATATTTTATCTATACAACGATGTTACCCCGGCGATGTTCATTTATTTTATAATATGTAGCGCGTACGTAACACCTCCACCCGCAGATCGGCAACCATTTTCCACAGAGTAAAATGTTGCCGCAGTGTTCCATGGATCCAGATTCTTAGTTCCTTTTTTTTTCAAGGTTTTAATTTATCAGATTGGCCACAGAAGACTTTATTATTAAAACTTCGGGCTTTCTGCCGCTATTACACCGAATGCTTTTGTGGTTACTTAGGAGAATTAATTAATAGGATAATTTAGAGGAAAAGGCAATATGACACGAATAGGTATAGGATAAAAAGTTTTATTTAAACATAACCATGCTTAATAATCTATTCATTTTATGAGAATAAAAAAGTTTTATTTAAAAAAAGGATAAAATCAAAAGGAAAAGTTCATTTATCTTTAATTTTTTTAAAATATAGCATTTTTCATTTACTTATATACTATTATGTACCTTAAATTTGCTCGATACAATTTTAAAGGAATAGAGGATCTTATTACTAGGGAAAGAAGTAACACAAGAGCGATTCTGGTGTACTTACTTAATTTTAGTCGTAGTCTTCCTAGGTCGATGTGTGACGAGCTCCAGCAGCCAACCCTATTCCATAATGTTCTGAACTCCCGATAAGGCTTGAAAGCTTCGTCAGTTAGACGGTCTTCGATTTTAGAAAATCCTAAATCTAACTAACGTCGGAAATCCTACCGACTGCGCCAATTATATAAGGTGGCGACCGGAGGTTCCAGGAAAACTACGAAACATACTTATATGTATATTATAATAAAAATTACATAATAAAACTTATAACCTATACCTAAGACTACATGATTGCCTCGATGTTAGGATAGCAATGCCATTCCATAGCTTGTGAGGTGTCAGGAATCTTCTGGTTCACACGGCATGGTGTTGGTTCCGCGGAGTCAGCGGCGTCACTCGTTATATGATATTTTATCCATACAACGATGTTACCCCGGCGATGTTCATTTATTTTATAATATGTAGCGCGTACGTAACATGTTTGTAAGTATTTTGACAATGTGTAAATTGTAAACGATGCATATTTATTGCAACTTATTATATAAGCAAGTGCATACCTATACAAATATATGTACATGCAAGTACGTTTTTTATTAATATATTCTTCTTATCAATTTCGTAGCAACCTCAAATAGATTGTACTAGACTTTTAAGAATTTGTGTTCACCCGTCTGTGAAATACACGTAAATAAGTTAGCCTACGACATCGACGCACACATGTGAAGTTTCCTTACTAGCTTACTGAGAGCCAATGTAAAAAATACTTTTTTCTTCTGAGTTTCTGAGACACACAAATTATAACAACGTACTTTGTCAATCTTAAAAGTCTTCCTTACATTTATTGCAGACTAGCAGCAGTGGGAAGTTGTTTCCATGGTGTATACAAATCAGAATACTTAAATTTGTTCTCCGGGTATGCAACGTTATCAAAAACGTGAGTCCCATACAGTCCCATTTCACAGCAATCTCGAAACTAATTGTACTTATTCTTCAGCCTTATGAAGTCCTGGTTACCGTACTATGAAATTCACGTGACCAAACAGCCACTTCGCTCACTAACTAAGTTTTTTATTTAGATTTTTTTTATTAAATTTAAAAGACTCTTCTGACCTTTTTTACAATTGTTTAGATATCGCTCTCCATAAAATAGTCATCACCAGAATTGTATGGTCTGCAGATTTATTTAATTAATATTTAAAAATGTATAAAATTAAGTTTTTTACTACCTAGACATGTTCCGTAGCTTTATATACTGTTCTTATATAATTAAAACTTTCATTCATAACAGTGGGCATGATATTTAAAATGCCATCTACTAAGCAAGAAAGAGATAAGATATTTAGTCAGAAGCAGGTTTTTTACAGATTTGACAATTAATTGTTTTAAATAAAAATATTAGATTTTTAGATATACTACGCGTTTCTTATTATTTAATAAGTAAATGATCCCGATGTTTTGGTTAATTTGTAGCAATCGTGATCACGGACAGACGAGATGAAAATAAGATCATTTTCATTATAGTACATCCTAAAAATTTTGTTTATTTAAATGAAAATCATATATATAATTAATTGTTGATTTTTGAATTTTAATTACTAGTGACTAGAAAAAGGGATAAACAGTAAGTAAAACACTGCCCGGGTCATTATATCGTACAAGGTGTTACATGCCATAATGAAGTGAAGTATAATAATAATAAATAGTTAGTAACAGTTTCATATTTTAAGAATTCAAATATATGTGAGAGCGAGGGGATCCTCGTGGAACCTTAGCCAAGACCCTAGTCCTTTAAAAGGCTTTCGAGTCTGAGCGTTAAGTACCGATGACGATGGACAGGCTTCCATTTCGAAGCAAAGATAGTCTTTACTCAAAATGATACTTGTTTATTGCTAACAAATTCCCACAATGAATGTCAATAATTGTATAGCAGAGATTCTACCACTGTGGCTCCTAAGAGCGACCAATGTAGAATGAATTCAGTACGATTATGCTTGGACTTTTATATGGTAAATTCTGTATTACAATTGTGGGTACTTGGAAAAACTAATCACCTGATGTATTAATAAAATTATTAACATCGGTGAAGTGGGTAATTTGAAAACAATTATAATGAACGAATACACGAAAAGGAATATTTTCGATACGAGAAGGATGTCGGCGCGACATATATATTATTTCATGAAAATCTTTTATAACTTTGGTATAAGAGTTATTGTTCTTACTAAAACTGGTTTCAACTTCACAGCTGTTTAGATATAAAGATTAAATATATGACATCCTATTTTATTGGAGCACACTATTGAGGTTTTTAAATGTCCATTTTGTATATCATATCGTAGAATCAATATTCTCTTTATTTTCGTAGCAACCTCTTAGCCAATCGTAGCTTTATCAATACCTAGTACTTCACATTATGAAATAATGTGACTTAAATTAACGTTTTATGTTTTGTTTGTTCTGTGTAAAATTTTTTACTTTCTTATTTTTAAAAAAATGAATAAATTATAATTAAATATAATAAATTAATACGCAGAACAGGCGGGATTAAAGATACATATTTCATCTAGTTTTCTACATCGTGTGTGAATCAGACAAGTAATAGCATTGTATATCAATATTGTTGTTCTATAAATTTCGTATAAAATAAAATCGCATTTTTAGTTCACTTGTGAGTAGTAGTTTTATGTATTCGTGGTTATTATATACTAATACAGTATGCTAATTTACAAATGAAAATATTATAATTATACAATGAAAAGCACTCGAAATCTACTTTTTCAGTCATGGGAGCAAATGTGTTTGTATATAAGAGTTAAATTTATGATATTTTTTTATATTTGAGCTTATAAGACTGAACGAGAACGGCTGTGTTTAAATAGGGTAATATTATATATTAATGTTTTATATGGTAATATGCTTTTAGTTTTCGTATCGTGCTCGTAGCTGATCAAAATACACAACTTGAAGTTTATGAATACTTGGTACATCATATCATGCAATAAACGTGACCTAAACAGCGTTTACAGTTAAAATGCAAAAAAGAGGCGGGAATACCCACCCACTACTAAACTTACTTACTCATCAGCTCAACAGAGGGCCACGAGTTTGATACGGTGATGGTCGGACGTAATTTCCCAAAACAGGAGGTTTGATTGCCAGAAGTTGTGCCCTAAGCGATACCTGATTTTTAACCACAATGTGTTGATTCTTTGTAAGTGCTTCAAGAGAAAGGGATGTTAAAGCTTCACGATTTAAGCTACAGGAGGAACGTAACATACAGGAGGAACGTAAAGGAATCTGCTCCTCATGATGCCGGTAGATCATCACCTCCAATAAGTAGACGGTTCTCTAACGACAGACAGGACAGACCCTTTCAAAAGCCATAGCGCAGGACAGGAGTTTGACGGTGTCATCAACTTAACAAAACATTCTCATTTGCGAAAGAAGAATACATCGGAATAGCCGAACGTAACCGAGATTTCACACAGTGGGCCAATTACGGAGTTGTTGTCATTTATGTGCCACTGGTACTAATGGTTACAATTTGAAATATCTCACTAGAGAATAAAAGGGATGGAGAGCGCATGCTTCAATTTAACGATATATATTTATTTATTTATTATCCATATCGTAACGATAACGCACTTAGTCAATAGCGTTTGTTACATTACATTTATATGTCATGTTTCAATTGTAGTTTATATGTTTCGTGAAATATTTTTCTCATTCTTCATAATGACTTCTTGTTTATTTTATATAAATTAATATTTTTCACTTAAGTTCCAATAAAAAAAAAACAAACATTGCAAGCACATCATCATGTTGAATTTGGGAAGCCTTTATTTATTAAAATTTTCTACACAGTTTTATATTCTCATGGTAAGATATTTTGAGATAGTTTATATATTGACCAACTTCCAGGGAATGCTAGTGATAATACAAAATTGCGGACAGAGCTCCTTTACAAATAGAATTCTTTATATCTTAACACCCAAATTTGAAATTTATATTGTCTTTGAATTGAAAAAGATGGTCATTAAAATTAAATTAATAAGTGTGGTGGGAATGATACGACTACCACCCAATTAATTCCGGCGCCTTGGGCTGTCGACACATTTGCTCCACCTCTGAGGTGGTGATGAATAACAGTGAAAGAGTAGCCTAGTCAGAATCAACAGGTTGTCAGTGAAGAGGGATAAAACGTTCCTCCCGCATTCTGATATCCTAGTAACTATGATTCTGAATTGTTACGCAATCGTATGAAGAAAAGAACAATTTTTTTGTCCAAAACGCCTCTCTCTTTTTTCTCTGACCCACCACAAACTTTCTTTATTTAATTTTCTTTTATAGGCTTTTTATGAATCTTTTAATATCCCTCTGAATGCAGTGAGTTCTTAATCACTTAAAATCATACAAATTCATACGTATCAATTTCTACTTTGGGCAACAAAAGTTAACTTTATTGATTAATGTATTGAGAGGTGTACAAGATAAAACTAGTTATTATTATTTCGCATTAAGTAACTATTAAGAAATTATTATTGAACACTTAGTATGTTTGTTTTGCTGCTCAGGTCTGTTATTTCAGAAAAACCTTTTTTAAAAATTAAAACTTGATAGTGAACGGTTCCTCCAACCTGATGATAAATGAAAACTTTGCCGTTCATGTGGTTATGGTTTTCTTTTCGTTTCCGGACCGAAAACAATCAGAAGCCTGTTGTGACGTGATCTCAGAAACATCGTCAGGCTTCAGTTACGAAGCTTTTGAGCAGAACCTTGAGAAGAAAAGTGTTTGTTCATTCACTTGGGAGAAGTCAACTAAAAAAGCTGATTACCGATAACGGAATGATTGCCGCCTGCCAGAGTAATTTTATTTAAAAAAAAATATTTTAAATTTTAAAATAATTTACTTTATTTCAAAGTTCTAAAATTTTACAGCCAATGTATGCTTGGCCCACACCAAGAATTGAGCTTTTATGCTGGAACTCTAAAAGTCCACCGTCATATGCTACTTCTCAGATGTTCCGACTTAAATCAACTTTCACAGAATTGAATTGGCTCTCAATCAACTTAAAAATAGAAAGGCCTAAGCCGAGGACAGTATCATAACTGAGCTTCTGAAAGTAGAAGGAAACCTTGTTATATACATTCACTTAACGTGTTACAGATCATTCGCAATGCCTCTTTAAAGTGACAATCGCAGTGCGAAATTAGATTACATTCGCATTGAGAGTATAAATATAGATCGCAATGCCTCTTTAAAGTGACAATCGCAGTGCCAAAACAAAGTACATTCACTTAACGTGTTACAGATCATTCGCAATGCCTCTTTAAAGGTAAAGGACCTCTAGGTATATTTAATGCTGTCATTTTCACTGGGTGAACTCCAAATACTTCAAACAGGAGTGTGGTCATCTTGGTTTTTGAAAAGGCTGATGAGGCTCTGTTAAAGCACTTTCGAAAGTAGATTATATGAGTTTCAAAATAGCTTTGGCATCATTGTCGCCGTCCACACATCGACAGTCGTATTACTGTTGTATATAAATCATGGTTCCTCAATTTAAGAACACGTGTAATATAACAACACTCTTACTGTGAAGGAGATTTTGTTTTTTGTTTGTGATCTAAGGTGTGTATCTATCTTTATATTTGCAAAATAGAGTTTTACGTTTGTAGATGTCGCGCATTAACAGTAAAATGTTTTTTTGGTAGAAATTATATTAAAAAATAATATCGGCGACAGTGATAATTATATATATTTTATATATATGTATTTTTTAACTTACACATATTTTGTTTGAAATTACTTTCAATGGCTTATAAGATTAAAAGTAAGTAAAAAAGTGATTTGTATTTTGTTTGACAGATTGGTATAATTTATAATTTAATTTAATGTCAGTACCATCCAAGTTGCCGGAAGAAGATGTTGCGGTGGATATGCGGAGTAACGAGGCTCGATAACATGCGTAAAGAGTAGGTGCGCGGTACCCTTGGAGTACGCCAGTACGCTTGGAGTACGCAAAAAAAAATTTTTCTTCATCTCGCCTGTCTTTGATCACAGTTGCTGCCAAGTAACCGAAACGTCGGGAGTATTTAGTTTTTCAAAATAATAGAATACGCGTAGTACATAAAAAAATATTACCTTGTTTTATTTACGTGAATACTTTCGAAGTTTGTTAAAATTTTGCAAGTCTTAGATCTAACTAAGGACCAATTTGATATTAAGGCTAACAAAAGTAACTCTAGAAAAAACAACGAACTCCAGAGGAAACATGTATGTCAGCGTACAATAATTTGTATGTTGACCGTCCAGGTGTCCAGGTGTCTAGGTGTCCAGGTGTCGTCACGCTCATTGTCCAAATCTATCAAAAAAATAAAAACGTCGACATCACCACCACGTACCCTAACGATCGGACTCCCTTAAATGGAGTGGGCTGTGTCAAAGAATTCGCCTGCACTAGATAGGACAAAGACGATATACATTAACGCGCTCTACAAAAAAAACTATTCAAGTAATTCTTGACATCAATTTTGCATCCATTAAAATCTAGAAGATTTGCATGATTATGTATTTATGTCCGCGCCATAAATCACAATTATAAAATGCCATGAAAAATTAATATTACTTATTAATTTGTTACAAAAGAAGTTAATTTTATATATTTATATAAACATATTATTGATAGATATATCATTAAAGTCAAGTAAATTATTCTAATGAGATAATAAACAATAACGTGATAAACATATTTCTATATAAAATTTTGCAATAAATATTGAAAATAGTACATAAAATATATCATGCTACTAACGTCGTATGAATAGAAAAACTAATTATATAGAATAATCTTAAATGCATGAATGCTATTATTATTTTATTATATTTTGTATCCGGACGTCGTTGCTAATTCTTAGCTATATACAACGAACATTCAAAGTGCAGTGTTAAGCTTGAGTTTATTTTGCTTTAACGTTTTAATATTAATAGAACATTTGTAAGGCGATCACGAAAACTTGTATGCGCTCTCCTGTACAGAAATTTAAAAGCTTCCTAGTACATTTATTTAAATTCTTGATAACTTATTACATCGGAATTCCTTACTATTAAAGTGGGATAAGAAGTTTTGTGCTATGTTCAAATTATAATTTTTTATGCTTAGGCTTCTTTCGCACTGGAATCGTGGAAGATTTGATAATGTCAACGTTTTTGTTTGTTATACAAATTATAATGTTGAGTACTTTGTGGAGGAAATACGAAGAAGTTTTTCGATGATACTTTATTCTATGTCCAAAATAAGATTTGCTCAGAACAATATTCTTAATACATTGACCAGAATCATTAAAAATAAACAGCAGTTAGTCGGTAAAATTAATATAAACGTAACTCAGAATTTTTACTTAATATCTTATTTAAATAATTTTCTTAGATGTGTGAAGCAACAAATATACGACTGTTCGTACTTAAATTTTGTTTGGATTTCACTTAGCTTCTTAACATCACAACTAAGCTGAGATATCAAAGCTCTTCCAGATTAAATCGCGTAATTTATTAAATTGCGTAATTGATTAAAATTTCAATGATAAATCTATTAGACACGTATTATACAGAGGACGTATTGTTCATAGTAAAACAGATGTACAGCGCCATGAATCTCAAGTTAAGTTGAAGATTTATACACATACATATATACATAATATGCCTCAAAATTTTTAAATGATTTTTGTAACTTTCACGATAATCGTATATCAAATAAAAATTATGAGTTCCGCGCGTTTTTTCTTTTTTAAATTAAATCTATCGGTTTTCTTTAATCTATTATATTTTTTTTAAATGTATTAATTCCTCCTCTATGGTTCACTTGAAATATAATTAAAAATAAACTAAATAATAAAAAAAATGTGACAACAACATTCTAAATTTAAAATAAATTTTAAAAAAGTATTCTTTCATTTTGTACGTATTAAATTTGGATGAAGCGTAAGATCCGTTAAATACGTACATATAAAATATCGTAAAAGTTAAAATATATGAAGTAACTGACTATTTTCTTAACTGTTTTTTATCATTCATTGTAAACAGTGGTATTTTATAAACACTTGTAAATTCAATAATTATCATGCAATAAAACTATATAGTACATTTTTTTTCTTATCGATAATAGTGTTTTATTAATTTTAATATTTTTTTATCTTATTAATGTAAGTGCTTCTACATAAACAAGATGAACGACATTTACTTAAGCATTATTGTTAGTTGGATGAATTCGAAATGCACTATTTGAATTATGATAAAGATTTAATGAGCTTAATCAAAAACAGAATTTTGGTAAATAAAAGACTAAATGTGTCTCGATTTGTTTAAATAAATATTAATAATTACATATTAGTATACCAAAAAATCTGTAAATATATATATTCATATTGCAATAAAATATCTGAAAGGTGTCAATAGTATTAAGTGAAGTAGCGAGAACTGCTAGTTAAAATTCAAAATGCCTATGATGCTACTTATATCACGATTATGACTCGACCGTCTCAGCTTCATGAATAAAATTTTAATAAAAAAATTACATTTTTGATATTTAATTTCTAGCCGACTAGACGTTTTATTAAAACGACTAAAATTAACCTTACACAAGAATACGACAAACAAAAGATTTGAATCGTTGAAAAATAGACAAAAAAAATTATGACAAAACATTCTAACAGACAACTTTAATGGCTTTTTAAAAGGTATTTTGGGAACAAGAAAAAAAATCTTGATTCATCTCACCGGCTCTTTGGATTTAAAGAGTTCGATCATCCAATGAGACGTCAACATTGCATAACCGTTTAAGGAATTAGGACCAACAAAAAAATAATTAATATTCACAAAACCTAATGTACCTTTACATATAATGTATTTATATTAAAAACAACATAACATTTTAATTCATATTTATGTTTGTAAAGTCCGAACAAACAACGTATTTGTTGTTTAAGTCCAACAAGACATTTCTTGGATCCCATTTTGAGTCTCCCAGTATAAGTTCACTAGCGTAGTTTAAATCTTATCATTCCACTGAGATAACACGAGATCGGATGATGAACACCAATACTGCATTGATTATATCACATCTGAGATGCAGCGTGTCAGCTCACGGGTTCCGTCACTAACGGTTCAGTGGCAAGCTAGTTCGCGCTGTAAATCGCGTGGGTCGATGTAGGAGGGTAGGAGGCTGCGGACTGTATGTGCGGATTGTTATATAAGTCGCGGGAATTGTCGAGGACACGTGTATGCTCTCTGGGGCCTGAGGCGCGACTGACGGACTTGGGCGCCGCCCCGCGAAATTCAGCTAGCGCTGCCTGCCACCCGGAAGCGTTTTAACATTCACGTGCCTTGCCGGGGCTAATAAACCTTTGCGATCCGAATCAAGGATTACACTTCAACACTGTATTACTGTTTGTTAATGACATATTCATAACACGTTGGCTACTATTTTTTATTTTTTTCTCCGAATGTAAACAAATAATATTTACATATGCGTGTCTTCGATAACTTTCGTTTTTTATAATCCTCATATAATTTGACATAATAAATTTTTACATCATTATTTCTCAAATCATTATATTATAAATGCAACATTTAGACGTAAAAACTTTATAATTTTACAAACAAGTTCACTTAAATCAGTTCCATATTAATACAATCATAAGCTTTTCCGATTTTTTTATTTTTATTTTTTATAAGGAATTTCGCGACAAAAAAAAATAAGAAATACAACACTCTATTAATATTTGTAATTATACAAAAACAGGCACCAATATATTTTAAGCGCATTATTTAATTGTCGCGTTAACTCTATTCCGCTCATTAACTATAAACAATTTAAATAACTTTTTCATATTATTTTCCTGCTCCACGAAATTTTTTAAACATAGAATGAAATTTTGTTACTTCTTTTTACTCACAATATGAATGTAGGAAAATTTATTGTAAAAAAAAATATGAAGTTAGAATAGAAAAAAATAAAACGAACGAAAGTACATAAAATAAATTTTAATTGAAAAAAAATATATAAATTAATGTTCATTAATATTAAAAATGTGAGTTTTTAAAGGTAAAATCCTGGGATAATGAGTGTAAACTTATCCCTGGAGTGATATTTGTTAAATTTTGTACTTAAATTTCATGGACATTTAAGGGTTGTGCGACCGGCCTTCAATGTTATTACCTTCCCATGCATGGTGCTCTTCTAACATAGAAACGTTTTCTATTATAAATAAATTAACAAAAAAAGAATACTTTCATATAAAATGATACGTAGCAAGATATATACAGATATATACTTATTAATTTAATGTCAGTAAGTCTTTAAAATAAAATAAAAACTTATTTGTTTTTGAGACTATAGTCTGTTATTTTATTTTAAATAGAATATTAAGCTGTTTTGATCAAGAGATACTTACTGCTATTGTAAAGAAAACTTGATAGCCCTTAATAAATAAATATTTAATTTAAAAAAGAAAAATGATTTAGAATAAAAATCCAAGATCCGTTGAAGGATTTAACTTAAACTTATAATTTAAAAATAAATCATACATATTTTATTATCAGTGTAAATTTTTCTCAACCGAAACATTCTATAGAACTACACTTCGTATGTTATAGTTCTGAGACAAACACTTTAAACACCTGTGTGTATCCTTACCACAGGTTATTATAGTTAAACTTCATATCCAGCGTTTCCGATTTCGCTTTGTATATCCGTTAATACTATCGAGTTAGAAGATGTACGGATGAATAAAAAGTAACTTTCCGCAGATAGTTTACCACACAAACTTATAGTTAACTTATAGTTGTTACGTTTTCACCCAGTGGAAACGTAACTCGATCCCTACATAAGGTTGCCGATTTCGGTTAAAACCCGTTCCCTGGCATAAAGACGCTTCCCTTGGCAGCCCTAATCTAGAAAATTATTGTTTAGGGCAAAAGAAGGTTGATTTTTATAACGATATTAGCCTATTCTAACAAAACAAAGCAGTACAAGTTGAATACAGATATAGTCCCTATCTAATCAAGACTATGCATACGTTTTTAAAAATCAATACTACATTCGAAGACATACTAGGCGAACATTCTATTTGTAAATATTTTTGTGTTCCGTGACTTTATAATTTCCAATTTTGAAATATAAATAACTGGACTCATTTATATAATTGATTAACCTTTTTTTTTTTGTTAACGCGGTGAAAGGTTTTATACCTACCCCTCCGTCTAGGGGAGACGGAGGATCTTATGTGGGATTCATGGGCCAGAAGGGCCCATGGTACCCACTAAAACACCAGCGGTCACTCTCCTCACCGCCTGGTGGATCGACGCGGGAATCGCTCAAGGCATGCATCCGCGACGATCCGGCGGCAGGCCGCGAACGGCCACCTCCCCCCGAGGGCTCACTCCACGTGACAAGGAGTGTCCCCCCGCCTGGCGAGCTTGCTTAATCGCGAGAGGGTTAACCCCTTACCCCTCCCACCCAAGCCCACGCGGCCAGTCTCCAACCACCCACCGCCGAGCGCAAGCGTCCAACGGCAGACAGAGCGGAGACCAGCCATCAAGCGACCCAGACCTCCGAAGAGGCCTGAGTTTCCGTTCACCGCATTCAGCGGCGAACCCCCCCCCTCGTAACTAATTGCACCGGTTGCCCGGTGGGCGATGGGGTCGTCACGTCCCGACGCCAAACGCGGCAACCGCGGACGGCCGCCTCCTCCATGGGCTGACCCCCAGCCCTGGACCAAGACCCCACACGGAGGTCAAGGTCCTCCCCCCCCGAGACTGATTGCACCGGTTCCCCGGTGGGCGATGGGGTCGTCACGTCCCGACGCCAAAATAATTGATTAACCTGCAACAATGCCATCTATCATTGAGTAGCGAGAGTTATACACACAAATATATTCAGAGCTTTCGAATGGACTATATTCTTTTATTTTACTGACGAAATTATTAATGCATATAATTTTATTAAACTATAATTAGTCTGTGTTTCTATGAGAGATGTGAAAGTTATTGGTGAAGCTTAAGTGATCGAAAGTAATCTAAATAGCTCTTGGAAATTTTTGTATTTGTCTGAATACCTGTGCAAGCTTAATAACAAAAGGTTACAAGGATTGATGTGTACTTTTCACAGATACACAAAATTCATTAAAAACTTATTCCAATCGAATTGGTTTTTCAAAATATCAATTTAAAGCATTACATAGTTATTTGAAACGCCTCATTTTTTCAGAAATGTTAAGTTTTTTGTGACTTTTATCTATTCGTTATGATTAATTCTCTGTTTATCAAGAAACATATATTATTGATGAGAGAGACCGATTTTTAGTTTTCAATCAAAAAACAAAGTAATCGTTCTTAGTTGTAAAAATATATATTTAGAGTGGATAAATTATTTCTTTAAGTCCTATTTTTGATATCTATAATATAATGTAAAAGCATTTTCATTACTCTGAAGTTACAGTTATTATAAATCGTACATTCGATATTAAATGCTGAGTGTTTTAGACCATGTAATTGTAACTGCTTTACGTTTAATACTATTAAAAAAAAACGAATAAAAAATACGCTATGGTCTCAACATTTTACATACAGGTTATTGAATGGAAAAAAGTACGTTTAAAACTATAAAATAAAATAACGGTCACACACAGATATTTTATTAGTATCGGAATTAAAATAACAAATGTTTTATAGCGTAGGGATACAATATATGATAAGTTCTTTGAATCAATGAAAGATGATATACATTCGTTTACTGTAATTATCGTTACCTGGTATTAAGTTTCAACTATCTACTCATTGATGAGATCTAAAACTTTAGCGAGTTTTATTCATTTAAATAAAACTAATATTGGTGGGATATATTACGTTTGCTTTATTTTTGATAAAAATTTTACAATAGTTTTACAATATGTATACATATATATATAATATGTTATTTAATATTACTCATATTAATAAGATTATATTTATGTATAAATATAATAAAAATTATAACAAAGATTTTTTTATCTTAATCTTCCATTACGTCGCATGAACGAAGATAAAAAAAAATATCGTTATAGGTCATAGAATTTTGGCACTCGCATCCTGTTAATGATTAGTATATTATGGAGAGCTCATACATATTTTTTATTAAACAAAAGTCTTACTTAACATCTATACAACCGATCACAACAACGAGAAATTTATGTCTTGACATCTTTAATTGATAAAGGATCATTAAAGTTAATGCTTCACATTTAGGTCTAATATCCGAAAAGTAGTTGAGATAAAAAAAGTTACATAAAATTTAACCACGTGAAACAATTGCGAAAACAGCAATGGAGACTGCAGAAGATGCTGGCTCCGATACCGTTTTGAGGAGTTCCAATTCTATACCTCGTCTGGACGGGTATCACTAGCTCCAGTACGGCGGAGTCGTCGTCTTCATCAGAAGCCGTCAGTTCCAATTCGTAGAGAGGAGGCGAGGATCTATCTGGTGTGCTCGGGAGAGACGCGTCATCGCTGTACGACCTCCACGGCTTCAACGGTATAAGAACCTCACGTTCGAAACGTCCCTCTTCCATATTTCTCTGTAATTTAACATACAGAAATAATTTTGGAAAGGAATTGCGATTAAAACCTCTGCTCTGAATAAAGTTTACAATGTTATGAAATTAATGAAACGCTGTTTTGTTTTATTTATTAAATCAAGTGCTTTTTGCGTCTAAGTTAGGCTATAATGTTACAGCAGCAAAAATTTTCGGATATGCATTTCTGTTATACATAATATATTTATATATAAGTTTGCAGACCTACACAACAAATCAAAAACATCCACACAACCTTACATTCTTTTGATATAAAATATTACTAAGATAATACACATATGATCATTAGAAATAGTGATTTTTTATACTAAATATCAATAATTTTCTCACCAGTTGCTCATCAAATCTCCTATTTGTCGTTCGGATCCATGGTTCCATCAACTCAGGTTCTTCTTCACTGCTACTGCTTTCAATCAACTGAAATAAAAACACATAACTATTATAGTGTCCTTGGCTATTTAAATTTTTATAAGGTCTAGTGAAATTCACGGCTACTTATTTTTCTTCATCTTTTAATTAAATATATCCACTTACTTGTATTAAACCACGTAAACCACGAAGGTTAAGTTGCGCACGCGCTCGTTCAGCATCATCACTATCAATTCCGCTGTCATCCGTGAAAAGTGGAATCAGCAGATCCCGATTGTCCCTTTGCCCCGCCAGTTTGAACGATTCCTTTATAATCCCGAACAAGAGCTAATAAAATAAATATATATTAGGTGTAATAAATAACATTTCAGCAGAATTAAATATTATGTAATATTATAGGTGCATGTTTTAAATAGTATAACGAAAACGATGTACCCTTCTTATGTGACTACTATCTGATATAGGTACGGGGTAATTGATTGATATGGCTGACCTTGAAAATCTATTTTTGGAACTAGCTCAATATTTTGCAATACACTTGTATATTGATGAAATAAATATGTAAAAGAGATTTTAAATTAAAAATAATGAAACGTATATTGTCCACAGGATCCATATTAAAAAAGAAAACACAAAACAGGTTAAAGGGATCACTATATCCTTGACTTATACACCAAACTTAAAATGCAAACATTCTTCCTTAAGGAATAGATAATAAGAACGTACCAGAAAAAGTTATTATTGAAGACTGTTGATTCACTCGTAGGTTTCAAAGCCGGCTAAATAGTTAAACACATGAGACATATAAAACCTCCTCCGTCCGCAAAATCACTGGAAAATAACAGGGTTGAAGGGGGGGAGCCCTCCCTACGTTGCCATGGCAACCCTAAGCTGCGCGCGCACTGCATTGCAGTTTTCTACGTTCTACATTTTCGCTAATACTAATTGCGTCTCGAAAACTTTTAGAAGCTTTTTTTTTAAAAGCTTTTTAAAAACTTTTAAAATGCCTAATCTAGATTCCTAGCCCGCAAGGGACCAATAAGCCAGTTAGATTCCCATTGCTCTGGCGCAGCAAATCAACTGAGAAATCCCTAGGGCTCCTGATAAAAAAGCTAAGAGTGAGTAATGGTGGCTGTAAATATGGCAAACCGTGGACTAAATTGTCTCAAGTTCAAACAAAAAATGCAAAATTTAAGTTTACTTTCTCACCTTTCTAATTTTTATACAACACGAGGTCAATGCCATTTATATTTTCTTCTACTCCTCAGTCTTTTAATGTCCTGTTCACGCTATTTGGATTTTATATATTAGTAAACCCAAATTTTGAGAAAGCAAACTTAAATTTGGACAATTGAGGTTTCATTTAAATGAAACTAGTATTATTCGGATATACTACGCGGATTTTAACAAGTCCCAGGCACTGTTGAAGCTCCACTCCCTGCAACGCAATGGACCCAGCACCCGCACGGTGAATCCATTGAATGCTAAGAGGTTTCGTCTCATTTAAAAATTACATAATCCCGACGTATCGGTTACTTTGCAGCAACCGTGATCACGAGCAGACGAGGTCACCTCGAGGCACACCTCGGGCACACGTCGGGATTATGTAGTTTTTAAATAATAAAATCCGCGTAGTTTATCCGAATAATACTAGTTTCATTTAAATGAATAAAACTCGCGAAAATCTTAGATCTCATTACAATTGAGGTTTGTTGTTTAATCTATTATTCGTCTTCACAAAGGGTTATTTTATCAGAGTATGAAAGTGATACTTTTCATATTTGTTAATATTAATCTTGTGTTTATGTGTGTGAGGTAGCTGAAATTTTATCAGTCTAAATGTTAATTTTATATTTTTGTTATTGAGTTCTAAAAAGTGTGTATATCTTTTATTAATAAAAAATGTATCAACAGAGATTTTTTTTCTTAAAGAAAGTTTCTGTACCTTAACCATTTTTGCTTTATTTAGTAATAGTCGCGAGTTTTACTAGTTTTAGAAACTGTAATAACAACAATCTAAATTCAGTGATTTTATAAAAAAGTCAATTGAAATAACGTCAATAGTGTCGTATTATTGCTATTAAAATGTAATGATTCATAGAAACCCTCCAGTCACAAACGACTATCTCTCACTATTCTGTAATGTATTGCTCCATTCGCCTCTATTAGAGGACATAATTGAAAAATCGAATAAGTACAATAATCGGTCTTTACAATATGCGTATAATATGACTTAACGTTTCATTGAATTATAACTGGCTAAGTCAGAAATTTGTTAATCTAAAAAAATTTAAACAAAGTTTCCAAACACATCGACTTTCGAGTTTTGTTGTCCTGGTAAGCAGTTTTAGTTTAAATAAAGAAAAGGAATTTCCTTATGAAATTTAATTTAAATAGGATGCTTAAATCAGAGACCATAATTGTACAATCATACCAAGCTTGGTTTCAGTTTGGTCATCGTTTTATATTTCGTCACACAATTGAAGCCGTGTGTTTTCGTAGCATGCCCGTAGCAAATCGTAGCATAGTGCTTCAATTTTTGGTACTTTATATAATAAAATACATGTGACCTCAGTTCCGCGATATTTTTGATAAAAACTAATAAGGAAAAAAAATATTTTTACTTAAATAAAAAAAAATCAACTTTGTACACAAAAAAAAATATCTATGGTTAATAAAAAAGCTAAGATAGTAAAGTAAATTGTTTAAAATATGCATGCGTACATAACTTTCAATAAAAGCAGAATGAAATAATAAAGACTGTTTGGATTGTAGTTCTGTCTGGAGACTCTCTGAATTTATTATCGGAACAAAAACCAACGAAAGAATATTCCATTGTTTCTTTTTTATTTATTTATTTATAAGGAGTTTGACAGTGAATGATTGTAAACTATATATTTTTATTGCAAATTATTATATATGTTTGTGCATACCTTGTATGTGTATTGTGTATATTACAAATTTGTTTTGAAATTTAGTCTTTAAGCTAGTTTTCTGTAAGAAATTTTACTTGGAAGAACATTTTTAATTATATATGTTATACCACTTCTTACCTTGTTTTATTAACTTGCTTGTTTCCTCTTGTTCATTAAGATGGCTGAGTATTTTTAAAATCTAATATTATTGATTTATAGTTTGTTTCGTTAAATCAATTTGGATTCTATTAAATTCATAATAAATTAAATTACAAGAAAAAACGTGTTTTTCTATAACCATACGATTTAGTTTTATGGAGAATTGCAATTTCTTGTAATTGTAGTTCCGTGTAGAAGACTACTACAATAAAGATAATTCTTCTTGTTCCGTTTGTTAAAATAAAATGTCAAAAAGCTTTTTTCTTCGGAGATTTTCGTAGACATGTTCATACATATGTGTTGTCACAACATATTATGTAAAGTTTAAAACTCTTCCTCGTTTATATTAAAAACTAGCAGCAGAAGAGAGTAAGTAGATTTGTCTTGAGTACAAACCAGAATACTTCAATTTGTTCTCCTAGTATGTTATATTGTATATATTGTATGTATGTAATGTTATCAAAAATGTGATTCCCCATACATAATATACATACATAGCTGTAGTGAGGTCAAAATGCTTTCACTTTTCAAAGAAATCAAGTAAAATATCATGAATACCTGGTTCCCATATTGTGAAATAAACGTGACCAAACTGCACTTCGCTAGACTCGTGGACCTTTTCGTAGCATTAAAAAATTTAAAAAGACTATTTTTGCTCTTGTTTTCAATGTTTATCCTTTTTATTAATATAGTTGTTAATAGAATAATATCGTCGTCGAGCATTCATACTTAATTTAAATTTATTTTGCGAGTAAATAAATATTTTTTAACCCACCGAGACTTCTGTTGTATTTACTCTACGGAATTACAATACCTATATAATAAAAAGTTTTATTCATAAGAGTGAGCTTTCCTAACCTTCAAAAAAGTATAGAATGGCTGCGAAAGAAAAGATTTATTGTCTGAAGCAGTTCTTTATTTATGGAATTGACGAATTTTTATTTGTTGATTCATCTTATTCCGGAAGTTGGGTATAAATCCATATCTTGCTTGCGTTGATGAGCTGTCTAATCATAGTTTTCAACCAATCTCCATTAAAGTAATACAGGTTACTTTTTAAGAATTTATATTATATAAATGTTATGAGACACATTTAAAATTTGGGCATAAGAGCGTTGTTCGTACTTAGCCTCGTTACAGCTTTAAAACTGTTTGGATACAAAAATAAAATTTATCACATCTTATATTATTTGACCACTCATTGAGGCTCTAAAACATATTCTACCTTTGTATATTTATTGTAGGATCAAATAAATATTCTCTTAGTTTTCGTAGCATCCTCGTATAAGATTGTAGTTATAGTATGTAGTTTGCACACCTGGGTACATTGTGTAAACAATAAAATAGTAAAGGAAATTATTATTTTTAATTATTATTATTAATTAATTAAATTATTATTAGTTTTCTTCTTCAGCTTCGAGTTAAAAAGATTTCGAAGTTCCAACGCAACTCATAACATCTTACTAGGAGATCATAAATCTATGAGGGTGATGTTACACTATGGAATAAATGTATTTTGATTTCTTATCGTATTTAACTTAAATATGTATCTGTGTATATTATAATTTGTTCCCTTAAAATGTATTCTACTTAAATTCATTAAAAAATAGAATTATTCTTATCAGTGACACAAACAAAAAAATAAACTCTTAATCTCGGATTTGCTTTTATCAAAAAATGTCTTCAGACCACATGTTCTTTTATTTATTTTTTTAAAGTAAACAACACTCTTGTTATAAAAAATTTAGATTGTTGCATTGTGGTAACACTAACTAGGAGAACATAAAATATAGCTATAGTGATGTTTCAGTAGGGGATGAAAGTGAAACTATCTATCTATATATTAATTATTTGTTTGTGTGGTGGTTAGTGTTTGTGTAGGGGTGAGATATGCTGACAAATTTATATTTTTTTTTCACTGCTAAAAGTGTAAACACTCTTTAACTAAGCGTCTATTATAAATGTTAAGACTAAGATTTTATATCTTTAATGAGGTTTCTTCATCTTAAATATAATTCATTTATTTCGTAATAAAGCTCCAATTGAAATATTGTATATGTATGCATTGGAAATATGTATCTGATTACCTGAGGTTACAAGAATTTATTGCTGACGGGTAAAGATATAAATTCATATCAAACAAAACTTATGCAATTAGTGAGTTTATCCAACTGTGCAAATTACTAATACAGTTTGCTTGTCTATGAATGAAAGCACTACATTATTGAGTGAGAAACACTTCATAACAGCATTATGTATGGAGTCTGGCACAACTTGAAATTTGTTAAGATAAAGAATTTTAATATATCACATCTTTTTATATTGTATTTACTATTGAAACTTTAAGAGAACGTATGTGTGTAATACAATTAATACTAATTTAAATACTTTTACTGTTTGAATCACCCTTAGCATCCATAGCTTTATGAACCTGATACTTCATGTTAAACGACATGCCATTCGTTTTTTTACGGGTTTTGGATTTTCTTATTTGCTTCTAGCTTAAAACAACCACGCATTTCTTTGTAGTAGACTTCGAACATTATTCATCCGCAATTTAAAATAAATCTTATTTACAAATGATAATAAAACAAACCATGTGTAAAATAGAAAACTTAACTTCTTATTAAATTTTTGTGAGTACCCTTTAATTGAACACTAATTCTTGCGACAGAAATTCTTTTAAAAAGCATTTTATAAAAAAATAATAAATTAGTAGTCAAATAATCTCCTAAAATAAACAACAATATAAAAACATAATACTAAAAAGTTGGCGGTTGCGCAACACCGCCACAACTCATAACATCTTACCAGGATAACATAAAACCGAGCGGGTGTTCTGTTAGTGTTTGAAAGTGAAATTGTCCATGTTTATTATATTAAAATTTTGTTAACGTGATGGATGTTTTAGGTTTGTGTGTGTGCTTGTGGATAAAATCAATGTGGTTTTTGGCATAATTATTATTACTCTTCGTTAGCGATTTTATGAATGAACAAGATAAAACATTTATTTCAGTTTTTTTTTTTTCATATCATAGATCCCAGAAATTCATGACAGATAATCAGAAGCCACTAATCTCCCTAGATACTTGCAATCACCGCGGCCTCATATATATATGTACATATATATGTTGATTCCTGAGAAGCCTCGTGGATACTAAAATAATTAGAAATACAAAATAACGTGGTTAAAATAAGCATAATCAATTCCACTTTTATATTAATCAAAATAAATCTCAGTTAAGACCAATAATTTTGTTGTGATAGTTGTTGTAGATGTTAAAGTAATCCTCATCATCAGCACTTATCAGGCCACTGTTGGACATAGGTCTCATGCACAATAGTCCACTGAGTTCAAACCTCGACTCATACTCCCTTTTGTTTTCTCAGTTACTTCCGGAGTTCCAGATATCAATGTCCTACCGAGACATAACTTAGTTTTCATAAATCGTTAATAAATTCAATAATCAGATAATTATGATTTGCCATTTGTCTTTACTCCATAGGTCTTTTTGTTTTTTTCCGAAATCGAGATAAACCGTTTTTTACCCTTTAAAACTCACCCACTTCCCCTTATCGATCTCAGGTGGAACTCAAATTATTTTCGTTTTATTTCTATAATATTCTCCTCCTTTTTCCAATGGGTTTCATCCATTTCTGGTGCATACATATAAATTAAAAAAATATCTTTGGCAAATCACCTACCTAAACAGCTTTTATTATTAAAAATATTTTTTTACGGATCTTGAAACTTATAACATTACCAAGAGAACATAAAATTGTGTAGCTGTATAGTGCGCGACGGTACGAAATATGTAGTGCACACTACTCGAGTCTTATGATTTCCTGGATCCCATCCAATAAGAAAAGGTGACTGACATTGTTCGTTCTTATGAGAAATATTTTTGTCTCGACTATCGTTAAGAAAAGGAATTCCTGTATTCAAAATTTCATCACTAGGATTTATAAAATCAGAGGCCAAACTGGACAATTGTATCAAGCTCTTTGAAGTTTGGTCATCATTTTATATATATTTATATATATAGATTTTTTTTACGTAAAAGTTGGCTAACGAGCAGACGGCCTACTTGATGGGCAGTAGTGACCGTCGCCCATGGACATCCGCAACATTGCAAACCTTAGTTCTTAAGGAAAAGGGAGGGGTGGGAACAGGGAAAGAACAACCGGCTCTCTCACTCATGGGACGAAACGCAGTCATTAATGACAACTTTACGCCGATCTTCTCTGAGAGGGTGGTACTTCTCCGGTCGAGCCAGCCCATATTTGAGCCGTAGTTATTTGACCACAGCTAGGCTCTACCACCTATTATAATTTTAATTTTATGTCTATTGAAGCTGTAAAAATACATAATATGTGTAATACTTATCAAATTATCATTGTTCTCTTTCTTTTCGTAGCACCATCGTTGCAGAACATAACGTAGAACTGTAGCATTATCAATACTTGGTACTTCCTTATATTATGAAGTTCATGTAACCTACAAGTTCTTCGTGTTGTTTTTTATAAAAACCTATAAGGAAAGAAAAAAGTAATTTTTACTCTAAAACTACTTTTATTTAAACAAAATATATTTATCTATGATAAATAAGAAAAATACATAAAAAAAGACTGGAGACACTGAGTTCACTTTAAATTTATTGGAATGTAAAACAACAAGAGAATATTCTATTGTTTCTATTTTATTTGTTAATTATATAAGGTGGCGACCGGAGGTTCCAGGAAAACTACGAAACATACTTATATGTATATTATAATAAAAATTACATAATAAAACTTATAACCTATACCTAAGACTACATGATTGCCTCGATGTTAGGATAGCAATGCCATTCCATAGCTTGTGAGGTGTCAGGAATCTTCTGGTTCACACGGCATGGTGTTGGTTCCGCGGAGTCAGCGGCGTCACTCGTTATATGATATTTTATCCATACAACGATGTTACCCCGGCGATGTTCATTTATTTTATAATATGTAGCGCGTACGTAACATGTTTGTAAGTATTTTGACAATGTGTAAATTGTAAACGATGCATATTTATTGCAACTTATTATATAAGCAAGTGCATACCTATACAAATATATGTACATGCAAGTACGTTTTTTATTAATATATTCTTCTTATCAATTTCGTAGCAACCTCAAATAGATTGTACTAGACTTTTAAGAATTTGTGTTCACCCGTCTGTGAAATACACGTAAATAAGTTAGCCTACGACATCGACGCACACATGTGAAGTTTCCTTACTAGCTTACTGAGAGCCAATGTAAAAAATACTTTTTTCTTCTGAGTTTCTGAGACACACAAATTATAACAACGTACTTTGTCAATCTTAAAAGTCTTCCTTACATTTATTGCAGACTAGCAGCAGTGGGAAGTTGTTTCCATGGTGTATACAAATCAGAATACTTAAATTTGTTCTCCGGGTATGCAACGTTATCAAAAACGTGAGTCCCATACAGTCCCATTTCACAGCAATCTCGAAACTAATTGTACTTATTCTTCAGCCTTATGAAGTCCTGGTTACCGTACTATGAAATTCACGTGACCAAACAGCCACTTCGCTCACTAACTAAGTTTTTTATTTAGATTTTTTTTATTAAATTTAAAAGACTCTTCTGACCTTTTTACAATTGTTTAGATATCGCTCTCCATAAAATAGTCATCACCAGAATTGTATGGTCTGCAGATTTATTTAATTAATATTTAAAAATGTATAAAATTAAGTTTTTTACTACCTAGACATGTTCCGTAGCTTTATATACTGTTCTTATATAATTAAAACTTTCATTCATAACAGTGGGCATGATATTTAAAATGCCATCTACTAAGCAAGAAAGAGATAAGATATTTAGTCAGAAGCAGGTTTTTTACAGATTTGACAATTAATTGTTTTAAATAAAAATATTAGATTTTTAGATATACTACGCGTTTCTTATTATTTAATAAGTAAATGATCCCGATGTTTTGGTTAATTTGTAGCAATCGTGATCACGGACAGACGAGATGAAAATAAAAGAAAGTAAAAATACCTATTCGTAAATTAAATTTTTCTTCTAGAAATTACTAGTGAAAACCGATTGTTTAAAATGGAAGAAAAAGATAGAGAAACCAATTACAACAATGTTGTCGATAAACTATTGGAAACGTTCGAAGAGATTCTCAGTAGAGATGTGATGTTAGCGATCGTGGAAAGCTACGAAGGAGACCGTAAGTACTATTTTATATAATAAATGAAAGCTTACTCGTCCTGTTGCTCGAGTGCAAGGCTAAAAATCAATATCATAGATACAACAACATATTGTATAGAACAGTTATTGCGCGCCATTATTTCCTACATAACTATCATACAAGATATACGTTTATAGAAAGAGAAAGCAGGATATTTCTAGCTCTGTTGTAAAGACGGCCCAGTATCATTGCAGTAGAGTTCATATTCCTTTAATGGCATAATATTTCGCCCGGGACTTGCAGCCTGCATTGATTTATATGGACAGTGCACAGTATTGATTAAAAGCTCGCAGAGTACAGTTGTTTGTTTCGATAAGTAGCATCATTGGATGTTTACCACAGTTCAGTCTGATTCTTTTAAATATTTGGCTTTGTGTGATAAGTGCTGGCAAGTGAGTACTTGTAATTCATTACTTATAAAGAATTTAAGAAATTCTATATAATAAGTACTAATTTAGCAAACATCCAAAAAGCTCCAAATTTCCTTTGTTCCCTGTGCAATTTTAATAGAATTCGCGTTTTTGTTGTTTTTAATTGTATTTTGTTTGTAACTTTTATTCAATCCCTGAAATAGAAAAACGAATTAAGTTTTGAAATTTATTATTATTAAAATGAAAATAACAATTTTGTTTGACATTATCATATTCATAGACAATTAGTTGATAACTTATTTCATATATTAGGTAAAAACCAATAAGATAACTAAGCTGTTCATTTATAAAATTACATAATAATGATAAGGTGTGGTCGCTAGCTTTTGTGAATTGCATTGCAGTTGACTTGCATTTTTGTTAAAATAATGAAATCATATTTATTTTAAAGTAATTTCTTTTTATTCAATAGTTAACGAATCGGCGAATCATCAAACATCTCTATGGATGGGAATTGTATGAATCCTTCAAATAGTGGAAATGTTCTGAGGCCAAGCAACATGTATTCATTCCATTCCAATAACCCCATAGTGCACAATCCTGGTTTAAGGCAGGCACATATGAACCATTTTTACCCTCCAACTGTTTTTTTGGGACTAATCAGAAATCCACAAGATTTTTCTCAGAGGCCAGTGTTATATACTTATCATCAAATGACTCATCAAATGGCTTATCCAATGGGTCATCAAATGGCTTATCCAATGGCTCATCAAATGGCTTATCCAATGGGTCATCCAATGGCTCATCAAATGGCTTATCCAATGGGTCATCAAATGGCTTATCCAATGGGTCATCAAATGGCTTATCCAATGGGTCATCAAATGGCTTATCCAATGGGTCATCAAATGGCTTATCCAATGGGTCATCAAATGGCTTATCCAATGGGTCATCAAATGGCTTATCCAATGGGTCATCAAATGGCTTATCCAATGGGTCATCAAATCATTAACCAGACAGTGAGACCTACAAGTAAATCTGACAATATAGAGCAAAGCATTAATGATGCTATGGAGCAAGGTAAAAGCCCTATAATCATAGACAACATAAGCAATGAAATCTTGGAGATGAAACTATTTGTAGACAGTGGAGTGAAGTTTGGATATATTATAGAAGTTCTTGAACTTGAGACACGTTGGGCTAGAAAAGTTCAAATACTGTACAAGAAAGATTCGCACAATGTCTGTGCAAGTTTGTTGGCAAATATTAAACACATGCTGGAAAACCCGGAACATAATGCAACAGGGTCATCCTTGCTACTTAACTATTTTTTGCAATATGACCCAACTGTGACACCGCTTAACTTGTGTCCACGATCGCGATTGAATGGAAGATCGCCAGAAGAATTGGGTTCAACTTATAATTGGCCAGAATATGCTGCATATGAAAACATCGAAAACGTTCGTACAAACAATTATTACCACCAAATAAAACAATTTTATCCTAATATATTTAAGTAATATAAACTCTTTTTTTATCAATGGAAATTTAATTTTATTTAATTTTTAAAATAAAATGAAACATTTGTCCAATTTATAAAAATTAATTTTGAAGATGGAAAAAAAAATAACTAAATTTAATTAAATTTATATTTTTTTGGGTCTATTGAAAACAAAACATATATAGATAAACAACAACAAAATTCTATAACAAAAATATTTAGTTTCATAATACGGTATCGAAAATACTATCAAGTACTTAATAAAGAGTATATTATATAAAAGGCCAATTCTGTTATAATTCCAGTTATTTTGATGAATAACTCATTTAACAAAAGTCAAAGTTTTTTTATGTAAATTTGTTTTAAAAGAATCTATGTGATCGTTTTGGGACTTATAAAATGCGCCATCTTGTAGCTGATGTTAGAAATTTTCAAGTTAAATATAAACTAAAAGATGGCGTTAGAAGTAAAAGAAAAAATTAGTTAACACAAACTAATTCGAGACTTCTTAATTTTATATATATCTGCAAACAGGATGTGCTGGTTTAAAGTAATACGGTTTTGTCTGACGCGCGTTGCGATTTTTGGCCTGCACTCGCATTTTAAGCAGACATTACAACCTTCCACGTCATACACATTCACCATATTTTTTGCGTAATTCATATCGAGAATTATTCAAGTATGAGTTGCAGAAAGTAGTTGCATATAATAATCATTGTCTAGATGTGAGTCACTAAATGATGTTTCAAATATCTCTGACCCAGTAAAAAGTTAAAAGTTAGTTAAAAGCTTGAAATATTTTACTTCCTGCAAAATTAAAAAAAGTTGTTTGGTTATTTTTTGCATTTTGTCATGGGAAATTTCGGGTCTTTCGATTTTATTTAAGTACTGTTAAGTCCGTTGCGATCCCTTTTTAACTTTGAATTTGTTTAGTCTTAATTTGGGTTACCCAATAGTTATAAGAATTACTTTTAGTGATTGACCAGAAAAAAGTTGTTTGGTTTTCTTTATTCCAGGTCATCGAAATGGATGACAATACTATAGACTTCCATCGTCTGAGGGTCCGTGAGGCTATAGAGATATTAGACCTCTTCCTAGATGTACATATCAAAATTTTGAAACAATTGCAAACCGGATCCATTGTGAGATATCGACATCTGGTCTTTATAACCGGCAGAGGAGTCCACAGCCAGGGCGCGCCTAAAATAAAACCAGCTGTTATAAAGAGGCTGTTTGAACGCGATTTGAGGTATGTATCATTGAAATGTGCTTAAATAACGCTTTATTGGGACTAGATTTTTTTTACGGATTTACTTTTATATTATTGTAATATTTCCTTTCAACAAGCTATAAAAGCTTAATTATATTTTGTTCTTGTGTTTTTTTTACATATATTTTTAGCATCAATGAGATAAAGTTTATTGTCTTGCTAACTTTTAATAATGCTTAGCAAGGAATAACGGCAATATTATTTCTCGTGGTAGGTTTAAATACAATTTATTGTAATCTTGGAAGTTCGAATTCAAGGTTGTCCCAAAAAATCTTCCACTTGAACACAGACACTTTTTTAGTACTTAAATACAACACAGCTATAAAATCTGGTAAATCCGTAAAAAAAAAAAAATTAAATAATTGCTTTAATATTCTAAATTATTTTATTTCAATGCTTTCTAACGCTATATTTTTTTTTTCTAGTTTTATAATACACAATCCCGGCCTTTTAATAAGTAGCGTAAGGTCTGATAACAAATTGACGTGCGAGATATCTAGTGCCGGTCAAGATGGGCCCCCTCAAGACCCATGAACACAATCAAGACAATTGCAGAAAAGGTACGACTTCTATCTAATGCCGTATTGTTACACAGACTAAATATATCACAGATATGATCCTTTTCATAGACGTATACAGATTGGACTTAGTGCGTATAGTGTAGTGATGGACCATAAACTGTGGAAGTGTTAGTTATAGATAAATGTAGCATTTACAAATAATTAGAGTATTACAAGTGTATGACGAGGTAGTTTTAACGGGTTTTTTCTTTTCATATAGATAAGCGTAGTTGTAAGTTAGAAAAGAATGAGGTGCTTTCACCGATGTTAAGGGATAAAATTAACAAACAAAATGTTACTGTAAAAGTTTAAAGTTTACACAAAAATGCTCGTTAGTGGAACTTAAAAGCTTTTTTACAAAAATTTCGGAGAGACAAGGTGAAAGTATAGACTGATCGATTTTAAATATTGCGATTTTGGACGAGAAAATATTGTAGCATAATTTTAATTAAGACTCTGAAGGTACAACTTGTATTTATACAACCTAATGTTGTCCGGCTCTCATAGAGGGCGCTGTTCTGTAAATATTGTAATAACCAACAATACTACAATAACAATAAATAATTCTAAGTTAGGAATAATTTTTTCGACAGTATGTTCCGTCTATATAATATTAATTAGATTTATTTGCCTTGGCACCCCAAAGATTTCTTCAAGTTACAGTAATATCAATAAAGACATTACTTAGTACAAATATAAATAGCACAATCTTCATTAGGCCTATAAATCCAAGTTTTAAATACAACAAAACAGGGTTTAGTTTTTAACTTCGAATTTTATAGAATGGGTGTCTACCTCAAGTTGCGCTCAATTTATTTTACATTTATTGATATTCTATATTTACATAATAATTAATTTCCTTTTTTTTTTACTGAATATTCATAAAATCACTTTAAATCAACTATATTGTTGAAGTTTACTTGAAATAATAAAATTTCTTCATTGATTAAAAAAGTAGTGTCTGATGCTGAGTAATATTGGTTACCTTCGAACCCAAGATAATTTTTGTTATTTGTTTTGTATTATTTTATCTTGATTGTAAATAACTTGTTTACATAAGATTTATTTTGTAAATAACTTTAGATTATCGTAGACTTATTATAAAAATCGTATTATAAAAATGCCTTGCATATTAAACGGATAAATGAATCCTTCAATTGATGAAAACACGGCAACGACTTAATCCAATCTTCAAATAAATTTTGGATTGATGAAAAAATTATCACGATGATTTCTGTCTATGAGATTGCATTCACTTTGTGGGTGTGTGCTTGACAAGACGAATCAATACGACCTTGACACTATTGTGTTTATAAAGGGAAATACAATTCCGTTACTCTGTCAACAGATGGCGCTGTTGATATATTCTATATAAAATCTGTCATGACTAGATTAACTCTTACTCGGATTTGAGATAAAAATTACATGTTGTTTGTGTCAGTGACTGACCATTCCATAGGTATTCTATGATACTTTACGAGTTTATAGATGTAAATGTGGATTTCTTGGAAGGAAAGCTACAAAGTTGGATGTGGTTGGTTGTGGGTGGGTCATATTGATTGATAACATTAAAAAAATACTTTAAACGAATACCTTAATTGAAATTGATGAAGGGTAAATTTTTTAACTGTTATCAGTTGATGTTTTAATAAAATAACATTAGTATATAATTATGTAATAATTCAATGTCTTCGGTGTCCTTTTATTAATGTGATGTGTCGTGATAAATGTGATTTAGTACTAAGTATATTATACTGTTCAGCTAAAGTCCTTTTCACTCTAAATGCATGGCAATATGAGAAAAGTTCTAAAGGAAATGATCTTTTTGAATATGGAACAAAAATAAAATTATTTTTTTAATTAAGGCTGAAAATGCTATTATTTAGTTGAAGGTCAAAAATCTTGAAATTTTTTTAACTGTCTGTAATAGCGGCTTATTTGGCCGATAACTTTTAAGATTGTATACATCATTGAGATACTTTTAAATATCCCTTTTTATTGAAAATAAACAGGGTAAGTGTTTAGCACCTTTGTAATACTGCTGTTAACGGAGAACGGAGAAAAAAACAAAGATGGCCAACCGTTATTTTCTATTGATGTTAAGTTTTGCCGCAGTTTTACAGAACCTTCATTAATAATTATATTTTGAATTTAATACGTTTAAAATTATAATATTTTAATATTTTTACATTTTTTTACATACATATTTTTTTATTAGTGGTAAGTTATTGAGATTTTCGTGGTTCGCTCAGGTCGCATCTAATGAGACACGATTCATGAAATTCATTGTCAATTATAGCTATCCATTGTAATTGTCGATTAAATTTCGTAAGTAATGGGTATGACGTCATCGCTTTGTAAACGATTGAAGAACGTGAATAATGGAAAATTTGAATGATTGATCCGAAGTGTTTGGAAGCGAACTGTTTGCATTTGTACATATCTTTCTATATGTTTTTTACCTTTTCCTATTATTGATGTTCTATATATAGTTATAATATAATTTGGTGACGTTGATATTTATTGGCATAAAATGAATAGTAAAATTGTTTAAAACAATTTGATTGTTAATTAAATTAAACTTGATTATGTAGCATCGTAATTTTTTGATGCTGTGCCAAAAAGTATGAACAAATCCTTAGTTAAGTAAATGTTTGTAGTTGTCATAACGATGTTCTGATCTAATTTGAATGATGTTAAAATTTATAATGTTGTATTATTTTCTGTACATTAATTTCTTATTTAAAATCAAAAACATGAGGGTTATTTCTTCCTCTCCGTCAGAAGATATTTGAATTTGGAATTCACATTTTTTTATGTTAAAATGTTTCGGTTAATTTTATGATTATTTGTTATTGTTAGTTTTATTTCACAGAAAAATTAATGTCATAACAGAAAAGTTAATATATTGTTTTTTTTTCATTGTTATCAGTAATTGTCTTCAATAATTCATTGTTATCAGTAATTGTCTTCAAGAATACGATGTTTGTAAGTCAGTGTTTTTTGTTGTTGTTCAAACGCAACATAAACGTATTAAAGTTAAAACGGTTGCTTTATTTGAACACTACTATCAATATATTTTTTCTCTTATTTAAAAAATACTACACAAAAAAAGCCTTTTCCATATACAGTTCGTGGTACACCACAAAAGAAATAAAAAAAAGAGAAGTACAAGAGCTAAGCTTTTGGGCAAAGGACGTATAGATGGTGAAAGTTCGTCAAAGTGTATTAAGAATAAAAGCAAATGTCAAAATAATAGTCCTGCCAGAAATATTGCAGCAAGAAAAATATTTTTTTTTTTAAATTGTATATTCATTAATATAAAATCATTAAAAATAAATTTAGCATTCGTGTTCGGTTTCCAGTCGCTGCAATACAGCTCTTCAAACGTTGAGGCCAGTTATCAATAGCAGCATGCACTCTTTCTATGGGAAAATTATTAATTACCAATCGTAAGGATTTTAGGGACAAGGTTTTCCAAATTGACAAGGGATTTAGAGCAAGCCTTCCTCTTTAAAAACTGATAACAAATTCTAATCCAGTAGATAAAGATCAGGACTAAATGAATGTCATTATTCGGATCTAATGTGATCTGGAAAGTACTTTTCTAACTACGTTTGTGCGAACGAGTTTTATGAACTCACGCCGAGTCTTGCTGGAAGGATTATTCTTGGTCATTGGTCTTGATAACCAACTTCACACCAAACTTTGGCTTAAGTCTAATAATAACCTCGCTGCAATTTGACTGTACTGTTGACGAGTTGAGAAGCTTCTTCAAAGCTTTCGACATAATACGGTAATTTTTATTATTAAAATATTGCTCATTTCTAAATATATTTCTTTCGTAAATAATGTTTTTTCCGTGACCACTCCATGTGTATCTCTTAAATAATAGTTTTGATTTTATTACCTTATTCGTTTTTAAATTGTAAGCAAAGAAGTGACTAGTGTCTTGAATTGAATTCCAAGTCTTTAGTCATCCTTTACATTACGTAGAACGGTTGTAGATGCTGTCTTCATCTCCTGGGATCAAAGCTTTTGCTTTCTCCAGGAAAGGATATCTTATAATTGATTGCCCTACTGCTTATTTATCATTTTTCGCACAAAAAAAATGCGTGAAAAGCCAGATCTTTTGGCACAAACATTTGACTTATATCACATGTGTAGAGGATATTAGAAACTCTGTTTCCTGTTTCCATACCTACTTCTAAACGCAAACGCAGCTTTTTGATTCTCATTATTAGGATTGAAATGAACTGGAATTTAATATCAGACAAAATTTTATTATTTACTGGTGCAAATTTTTGACAAAGAAACCCATGTTCATTATTCAATCGTATGAAAACGGTTGATTACAAATTTAAGAGCTGTTTTGAATAATACTTCCTTTATTGTGATTTGTTTATGACCAGACAAGTATGTATAATTGCGTACAACTATATTGGATATATGCTAGAGACGTTTTAGTGAACTGTTTAGGAACATATTTCCTTTCAATAATAAATTATAATTAAGGTATCTAGATGGAATAAATCGTTGAATTATATTAAGAGGTAGTGAAATCTTTATTTTTATTAACTGGCTTTGCAATTCAGTTAATAAAAATTAATTTAAACATTTTTAAATTATTTTTAGCCTTTTCATTATACTTTGAATGAAATTTACAAAAATTTACAAATTGTGTAATAAATATTAAACGAATTTTCTTTGGTACGAACTTTAAGCCTACAGTGAATATTAAATATTAATATTGCAATAAAAGTAATGCATTTATTTTAATACGGACTGCGTATATTCTATAAACATATTATTAAGTGAGTCATTGACCTTAGGAACATAAGCGTCCTGTATGAGTCCGACCGGTTCTTTTGTAATAATTATAACAGTGATTGTTGTGGAAAATCGCGTAAGGACATTTTACTTTACGCCGAAATAGACATGCGTTTATCGTTAAATAAATGATGTCTATAACCTTCCGTTCGAAGAAGTTGTTTAAAAATACACAAATTAAACATAGTCTTTGAAAACCTGCGGAAAAGTAGCGCGCTATAAGTACTAGTAAGTATCTATTTTAATACACTTAACTTATAGTAGCTTAACAAGAAGTGTAACATTAAATGTCAAGGATTAATTTGATAGCTTTCGTAAGTTAATTTCAATAAAATGTTAAGGCTCACATTAGATGACATTGTACTTATACGTCGTAGGTAGGTATTATACCTTTGAAAATGTAACGTTTTAGAAAATCGTAGGTACCTATATCCCATTAATGTAATAGAAAAAAAGATGACAATGAGCAAGAAATTTTTAACATGTTTTAATATGAAACAGATATGAACATTTATATATTTGACTATTATAATTTTTGTTTATAATAAATAAATGAATAAATATACGAATATCAAGCCGATAACATATATATATTACATGTATACTAACAATTTGTTAAACAGGATTCATCTTAATATTCTGGACGATTAATCGAAACATATATCACAAAAAGTAACGTTTTAAAAACTTAGGAGAGAAATGTCTTGTTATGGATGTAGTCATAAGTGTGTTCCGTTGTGTTCCGTTTTTACAATAGGGCCTTTAACTATAAGTATTCAAGGTCCAATATCCTGTGTTAAAGCTGTATATGAAAATGAAAGTCTATCACTGAGTCAGGGAGTTAGCTTACTATAGTTTACTTGCTTACCTTGGCAATGAAAGAGAATTGGACAATATGAACGAATCACTATATATTACCAGAATTAACTCAATAAACATGTACGCTAAGGTGTGTATATAACAAAATATATTTGCTTTAATATTTTTTATATAACGTGGTCTCATTTTTGGACACATTAATAATAAATCATACTTTTTAATTTATAGTTGATCATCGCTCTTTGTGCCATTGGTGTTGCTCACGACAGTGGACTTCTCGCCGCCGCCCCGGTAGCATACAGCAGCCATGCTGTCGCACCCGCCGTCTCCTCAGTATCTTACTCGACCCACACGGCGCACTCTGCTCCAGCAGTAGCCGTATCTCCGACTATTGCCCCAGCAGCGACTTCTTACTCTAGCCACACTGCTCATGCCGCTCCTGTCGCCGCCTCCGCCGCTGCTCCTGCAGTTGCCGTACACGCCGCCCCCGCTGTAGCCGTATCTCGGACTATTGCCCCAGCAGCGACCTCATACTCCTCTTACTCAAGCCACACCGCTCATGGTTCTCCTGTTGCTGCCTACGCTGCTGCTCCCGTTGTCGCCACTTACGCCGCTGCCGCGCCCGCCGTAGCCGTACACGCCGCACCTGCCGTCGCTGTATCTAGGACTATTGCTCCTGCTGCGACCTCATACTCCTCTTACTCCAGCCAAACTTCCCACGGAGCACCCGCAGTAGCTGCGTACGCTGCCGCTCCAGCTGTTTCCTACGCGCGGTCATACGCTGCTCCCGCTATCTCGGCCTATGCTGCTCCCGCCGTAGCCTCTTACTCCCGGTCCTACGCCGTCCCCGCCATAGCCTCTTACTCCCGGACCTACGCCGCCCCGGCTGTAGCGTCTTACTCCCGGATTCAAGGTGCTCCTGCTGTTGCGGCATACGCTGCTCCTGCATACTCCACTTACGCAGCTGCCGCCCCCGTCCTTCGTTCCGTTTGTTTGTTTTATTAATAAAAACATTCATAATCCAAAGATGATATGAATCTTAAAAACTAGGTGTTTCATTAATGGTAAATAACCGAAAAGTATTGTTCATTTAACTTTTGACAACATTGGGTTATACCATTCTTTTAATATATTATGTAGTAAGAGGCAGTTACAGCTATTAGGCCAGGGTTAGGGTAGCTATTAAATCCAAGAGCATCTTTAATTACTTCTTTTCCTTCCTATGCTTTTTTTTGTCTTGAACTGCAAAATGTAGCTATTTCAGTATCATCATTATATTGACTTTGACAACTTCGATGAATAAAAGCTGATGGGTGATTTTTCGATTGAAAATGACGGTGCTTTTTCGATATTAATTCAAAATAAGCTGAAAAAATAAGTATCCCAATCAAATAAATTACAGTGTATTTGGGACATAAAAAGGTAAGTTTTCACCAAATTTCGTGACAAAATATTTTTTTTTTTTTGTAAAAGATAACAATAAAAAACCAAAAACTTGGTTTTTTGAATTTTTCACATAAATTTTGAGGTTATGTGAAAAAAGTATAAATACAAAAGTTTTAGATCTTTTTATTACCTACAACTTTGACATATAACATTTTTCAGTAGGACTTTTAGTTTTAAATGAAACTAGTATTATTCGGATTTACTACGCGGATTTTATTATTTAAAAACTACATAATCCCGACGTTTCGGTGACGAGGCACCTCGTCTGCCCGTGATCACGGTTGCTGCAAAGTAACCGAAACGTCGGGATTATGTAGTTTTTAAATAATAAAATCCGCGTAGTAAATCCGAATAATACTAGTTTCATTTAAATGAATACTCGCAAAAATCTTAGATCTCATTACTTTTAGTTTTGCCGAAAATCGAGAAAACCCATTTTTTATCCTAAAATACCCACCCCATGCCCTTCCCGACCTCAGATCGCCCGTAAATTATTTTTCCTTTAATTTTTATAATATTCCCCTCCTTTTCTAATGGGTTTCATCCTACTATAATTTTCTCTTGTGACAAAAGTTATCAAGATTGGTCTATATATCTATAATAAAGATTGCTTAAATATTCCTTGGTGTTTTTTTTTCTATTTAGATATATACACTTTTGTAATTTGGTCATTCGAATTGTTTTCACACATTGATTGCTTTTATTTTGGATTGCATTTTATGTCATTCATCAAATTATCATCCCAGATTTATGAAAATGATCTTCTTGAATACACCCGCATATACAATAATTCTTAAAAAATATTATGCCTCAGAATAATAAAATGCACTAATTTATTTCTAGATTTTCTAGTTCTCCGTTCGGCTGATATGTATTTTATATAGAAGCTATTGCATTCAGCAGCAGTTTTAATTATCAGATTTTTTAGATCCGTATATCCGTGCCTCACAAATTTTCGCATTTATGATAGATTTTAATAAACAAGAACTCTACCTGATAGTGGGTTATTGAAGTCAGAAGGTACCGAGTAAGCGTTTAAGTATTTTATCGACCGACACAAAACAATCAAAATAATAAAATAAGTAGAAATAGAAAATTTATGGACTATAATAAAATTATTGAAGTAGTGAGTTTTCAGTTTCTGATAGGTATTTTATTTATAGAAAAAAAATATTTTTAGAGATTTAAGTCTTACTCAGTGAGACTTCGATAAAATTATATTTTCATTTACCTACTTGCTAATAAGTTCAGAGATAAATTAATTTGTATTATTTTAATATAATTCTAGGTTTTATAAAGCTACTTTCATCAATTTGTAAGTTTTTATTTATTTAATCCCACTGTACTACAGACTACAGTAATCTTAGAAATTGAGAAGATTTGGTGTTTCAGATGCGAAATTCTATATATTATACATTTTTCAATCCTGATCAGATCTATCAATAGACTTTTTCATTATATAAGGCTTTATTATTATTTTACATTCTGAGGAGACTATTTTTTTGACCTCATATCGATTTCTTGACTTTCAAAACGGAAAAAGTTCGTAATACTTTGGCAATAAGGTAAAGTCCTTGAATTAACTATTCTTTTTTAATTTGTTGAGAACGTAAATGTATTTTATGAATATATTTTTATTCACATCCATCAAATGTTTTATTAATCCAAGGGCAAAGAAATTAAGGTCAAATTTAATGTTACTTCTATATCCCAATAGAATATATATATATACCTACAGTCATATAAATATATATACATATGTGTCGGAGATTATAAATCGGAACGTCAAGTCAACATCGACTTGGGGGTATTCGGAAATATGCGCCGGCAACACGAAGATTGACGAGCGGTCAACTGTCGTCGTCGTGTGGCCACTTTTGAACAAGGGACCGAACCGTGCGGGCGCGCCGGCGTACGACCGACTTCACCACGTTCCGAGAGTTAATCCATTTGCATCCGCGTTGAATCTAATTATTTCAAGTTGATTATTGTATGATTGCGATCTCAATAAATCAGAGTGTGTAATTGAAGCCGCATTTGTTGATTAAACATGAATATAGACGAACGCCCCCTCCCTTCCCCGTTATATGTATGTTTAGAAATAACAAAACTTCATTGCACCTCCGTTTAAGTTTTACAAAACTTCATTCAACCAAGAAATATTAAAAATTTTATTATCTTAAAATCTCTTTTACAAAGAAAGTAAGCATTTAAAGCGTAAAACAAATTTCTATGAATAATTATTATGTAAGGAGAGAGATTCGAATTAAGTAACAAGTACCTAATTTAAAAATGTAATATCTACTTAAGCTGATGAAAAATAATACATATTTTATCATAGCTATATTTAACTTACCTTACTAAGCTGACATTTTTTAAGTTCTTGTTATTTACCCATGCCTTATCAATACCTCTAAAAAACATTACAAAATATATATTGTTTGAAATTTGACTTAGAATGTGTTTAAATTAAAATATGTATATCTTAATTTATGTAAGGCAACGTACACAATATTGGAACAATGATTAGAATAGAAAAGGATAATACAACTACAACCGAGTCACATGTAATGCACCCGACAAATCTTGTTTACCTTGGCAATGAAAGTGGTTTATACGAAAAATCGACGGTTTTTTTGTATAAAAACCAGAACACTAGCTATAAAAATTATTCAAGAATCATTACTCGCATAAACATGTACGCTAAGGTGATATAACTACGTAATGCGCCGCACAAGACTCGCACTGGCGAGAGTCAGGTCTATGATAGACTCTCCGTGCTGGCAAACTCACTTACTCACTTACCTACTCA